>NC_142943.1:20933901-20941401 GCF_046866305.1 Octopus bimaculoides
ATCGTTTAACGTCCGCTTTCCATGCTAGCATGGGTTGGACGATTTGACTGAGGACTGGTGAAACCGGATGGCAACACCAGGCTCCAATCTAATTTGGCAGAGTTTCTACAGCTGGATGCCCTATATATATATATATATACACATGCACACACACACACACATACATATACACATATGTATGTATATGCATGCACACCTACATGTGTGTGTGTGTGTCTGTGTAGTATAAATACAATAAACATTAAAAAAGACAACATGGGAAGAACAAAGTTTTACAAATATCATATTAGCTTAATGATTTCATAAAAGTAGAAAGTGTCTTAATATTTCTGGCATTGGCCCTTCATCAGAAATTAGAAAGACAACAGTATAGGGGAAGTGAGAAAGAGAAATAGTCCCCAGAAAAAAAAGTTACAAAGGTGGGAATGTTGTTCAATGACAGAGAAAGTAGGGAGTGGAGGAAGGGCAGATGTGTTGATGCAAGTAGAGGATTGTATCTATGACTCTAAGTGGGCATAAGTAGGGAGTAGAATGTGTTTCATTGTGACTATGTATGTGTATAGAAGTGTGTAAGTGTGGAAGTATAAGTGTTAATGGGAATGTGATGGTTTGATGTATATGTACAATTGTTACATGGGTGGTGTGTATGTGAGGAGGTGAGTGTATACAAGTATGAGAGAGTAAAAGTATTCATGAAGTATATAGTATGAGATGAGCAAGGTGGAAGATGTTGCTGATGTGTGTGCAAGTGCATAACAAAAGTATGTAGGGGTGTATAGCACATAAAAAACAACTTCCAAGCACTGGGCCACATGGAGCCAAAGAGAAATGACCAAGACCTTTGGCAATATGCTGTGCTTGAGAAGACCCATTAGGCGAAGTGAAATCATAGTCATGACAGATATTGGTGTCACACAATTGCCACCTGTGCCAATAGCATGTAAAAGCACCCATTACACTCTTGGAGTGGTTGGCATTAGGAAGGGCATCCAGCTGTAGAAACACTGCCAAATCAAACTGGAGTCTGGTGCAGCCCCTCAGCTTATCAGTCCTGATCAACCCATCCAATCCATGCCAGCTTTAAATAATGATGATGATGATGATGTTGAGGGACAATTAGAAAATGGGAGAATATATGCAAATTCCAGGAAGAGAAGAAAAGTCTAACGAAATTGGTAAAAGTTGCTAAAAATTACCATTTCATACCATCAGCTTCTTGGTTCCAAGTATTCTTTTCTGCTGGTGTCATGATTCTGATTAGAGGTCATCCCAATTGCCAGGAAGTGGCCCATGCAGTGTGGTTTCAAAGACACATTTCACATGTGACTTGCAGGATCAGGCAACAAAACTGCAATGGAAGGCCATTGACCCAGGTATGGCTTAAACTGTGCTTTCTCAGCCAGTCCATCTGGCATTGCTATCCACTCTTCCACCAGTTCAGCTGTTGAGAACATTTGTTCCGTTGTAGAGGACTTTTGCCATTTTTTCAAGGTATGCCCTTTAGATCTTCTCAAATAGAGGAAACAGACTCTCTTTGTGAAAGTTTTAGCAGGGACAGTCTTGCTACTAAATTAGAGATTCAGGTCTTTCTCTGAACGTGACTGGTCACCTAGCAGTATAAGAACCAGTATCTGAAGAGAGGCTATATGTTGTGCATCACTCAGGGAAGGAATACTACCTCTGCACAGTTTTTAAACCTGATAAAAATGACACAACAATGGTAAAAGGTCTGCACCGTTTACCTGAGTGTCCAGAAGGTGATATGAAACTGGTAACATCAGTGAAGGAGAAGATATGCATGAGATGAAGAGGTGAAAAGCAAGATGTACACTCATATTATAGAAAGAAAATGGTGAAGAGAAGAGTGGAGAGTAAGGGGAAGGAAACTGAAGATGAAGTAACGTGTGTGAATGTGTATGTGGCTGAGTAGGTGGACGTCAGCAAGCTAAAGAGTGGGTAGGTGTCAAGCAGAGGTGATAGGCAGAAGGCAGAAGAAATGTGTGATTCAAAGCTGCCAAACAAAACAGGAGTGCCAAAGTGTAAAAGAATGCATGCATGCATGTATACGAGTGAGTGTATCTGTGTATGTAAGCATTTATCTGTGAAGAGTAGGCGTGTGTGGTTATGTTGTCGATGTGTCAGAGTACCAATATGTGTGTGAGTGTATGAGTGTGTATATGTGCATATAAGTGAAAAATGGAGGATTTAATGTAAGTGAGTGTAAGTGGCTGTACAGGTATGTGTGTGGGTGTGGGTGTGGGTGTGCATATGTGCGTGTGTGTGCATGTGCATGTGGTTGTGTGTGTATGTTTGTGGGTTTGTGTGTGTCCACATAGTGGTGTGTGCATGTGTCTCGAAGAAACAAGATGGTTGGTAAACAGAGTTATGAGTGTGTGAATATATGAAGAATAGGTGTGAGCTTGTGTGTGTGTGTGTGTGTGTGTGTGTGTGTGTGTGCATTCATGCGCATGTGTATGTGTGTGTGTGTGTTGAGAAGAAAAGCCTGTAGGTTAATAAAGATGTGTGTATATGCATATGTATGCTTGTATATGTAGCTAGATAGATAGATAGCTAGATAGATAGATAGATAGATAGATAGATAGATAGATAGATAGATAGATAGATAGATAGATAGATATATAGATAGATAGATAGATAGATAGATAGATAGATAGATAGATAGATAGATAGATAGATAGAGTGGGTGGGTAGATAGATACATGCATACATGCACACATACATACATATGCATGCATGCAAAAAAGATGCAAGTCATAGATGGAATAAATCATATAAAAATCTTGGCATAGAGTATTGACAAGTTTATGGCACCCCTACTTTGAAGGCTACCTCCATGCAATACAAGAACAAGAGATCCCTGCCAAGTACCTACAGCACAAAAGGCAGAAAACATTTGACAAATGACAAATGTAAGTTGTACAAAGCTAAAACTGAAGGTATCAATCATATTATTGCCAAATATATAAGAGAATGTCTTTTAGATACTATCTCCTTGTGAGGTATGATGCAGTGGCTAGAACAATCTGGAATAGAATAAGAATAAAGAAATACCAGCAGACAAAGTTGGCTATATTGAGATTTGAGAGTTAAAAGAATACTGGTGGAACTTGAAAATTGAAACAACCATCAAGTTGAAACACAGACAGACTGGTATTGTGTGGGACCATAAAAAAAAATATGTTCTGTTGTGGAAATCAGTTACTCACTGGACACTAACATGGTCAGAAAAATACAGAAGGGAAAAGAACATTTATGAACCGTTGGTAAGGAATTTGCAAATCCAGTACCCAAGGTGATTTACAGTTTCATACCTATTATTATCATCATCATCATCATCATCGTCGTTTAACGTCCGCTTTCCATGCTAGCATGGGTTGGACGATTTGACTGAGGACTGGTGAAACCAGATGGCTGCACCAGGCTCCAATCTGATTTGGCAGAGTTTCTACAGCTGGATGCCCTTCCTAACGCCAACCACTCAGAGAGTGTAGTGGGTGCTTTTCCGTGTCACCCGCACGAAGGCCAGTCAGGCGGTACTGGCAACGGCCACACTCAAGATGGTGTATTTTATGTGTCACCTGCACAAGAGCCAGTCTAGGGGCACTGGCAACGATCTCGCTCAAAAATCCTACTACTGGAGCAAAATATATGTACCAACCCATCTGGAGCAAAGTATGGCTGAACTTGAGTTTTTAGGGAGGGAGAAGAACTCCTTAATTCATACACTATAAATGATCACAATATCTGGGACAATAAAAGTCTGCAAGACCTTCTTAAGATTTAAGGGATGATGATCAAAACAATAGGCTTTCCTTCACGTTCTTGATATCCAGCAAGTGACCAGTCAAAATTAACTCTAAATTGATGAGAAAAAGAAAACATGCATGTGTACATTCTGGATAAGCTTGGATTTTCAGAAAAAGAAATCAGCCAACTCACACATTACAAATACATTCTGTAAGCGGAACAGCAAAACTATGCAAGACTTTCCTCAGGTTTAAAATTGATATTGTTTTCATTATCTCCATTCCAATGGTGGAGCTTTGTATGTTTGTTAGAAAGCAGCTCCTTTTTCAAAAGAAGAATTTTAAATGATTAAGAGCAGAAAAGAACATACACACACACACATACATACATACATACATACACACACATACACACACACACACACACATACATTCATACACCCATCCATTCATACATACATACAAACATACATAAATACATACATACATACTCACACACACATACATACATACATACATACATACATACATATGTACGTACGTACATACAAACATACATACATACATACATACATACATACATACATACATTCATGCATACATACATACATACATACATACATACATACATACATACATACATACATACATATGATAAGAATAAATATTTCACAGATATAAAGAGAATATTTCTTCATGCAAAAGTTTCTCAAAAATTCAATGAAACAGAAATAATTTCAGATATATGAATACATAAAAATAGCTTGAACAGAAATGACACATTGAGATTAAGACAAGGTACACACAATAAGATAAACATACACATTCTATACATCCTTTCCCTAGACATGGCTCTATGCTTTGAGTAGAAGTGTGTATGTAAAATTATACATAATCACCTCACTTTCATCAACAGGGTATTGTATGAGAGCAATACTAGTTTTTATGCCAACATTGCCACAACTTTTCCCAGGAAATTCAAGTGCCATTTCTCTGGATGTAAAGTTTATACACATTCAGAATCAAATAAGGGTATAATGGTTATTTAAAGCTATGTCCATATGGGGTTTGAGTCTGTGACCCTCACTCACCTGTGAAGTTATTCTCTACCAAATTCCACTTAGAGGTGCTGGTGTGACTATTTGGTAATAAGTTTACTTCCCAACCACATGGTTTCAGGTTCAGTCTCACTGAATGGCACTTTGGGCAAGTGTTTTTTTTTTTGAAGTCCTAAGCCAACCAAAACTTTGAGTAGATTTGATAGATGGAAACTGAAAAAAGCCTATTATATATTTATGTATTAGATATTAATAATGGAAGCAGTATTAGTAATGAATAGCA
This sequence comes from Octopus bimaculoides, assembly GCF_046866305.1. Classification (NCBI taxonomy): domain Eukaryota; kingdom Metazoa; phylum Mollusca; class Cephalopoda; order Octopoda; family Octopodidae; genus Octopus; species Octopus bimaculoides. The sequence goes on from NC_142943.1 coordinate 20,939,010, forward strand.
ATCTTTATAGTCCAGTTAATGTGGTTGTACTGTAAGAACACCATAATACAGCAGTATCCATCTCAAGAGAGCACCTCATATAGATGTTTAGTGCTTAGAAACACAGAAATAACAGTTGCAGACAGAAACTGTCCACTGCTGATGGTAGGACTGCTAGGTCATGTGATTTGTATGCATATATATATATATATATATATATATATATATATATATATTACAGGCAAGAAAGTAAATTTCAAATGCAGTATAACCATGAAAACAACAGAAAGATTGGGTATTTTACCCTTATAAGACAAAAAAAAGTTGTCAGCAGATGGTTACAGGATTCGAACTTGTATCCTTCAGGTACTGGATGCATACTCTACCATTAAGCTGAACAATCTGCTGACATAGTTGCCAGCAGATGGCTATGGGACTCAAACCCATACTCTCAGATAATGGCTGAGTGCTCTACCATTAAGCTAAACAACCCACTGACAACAATTACCATCAGTTTTAATGCTAAATAATAATAGCTTTTGGAATGCAGCAACAAAAAGTTACCAGCAGTCGGCTATCAGATGCAAACTTTTTCCTGTCTTACAGCTTTACTGCATTCAAAATTTACTTTCTTTTCTGTAAAATACCAACTACATTCGATGCTTCAATAGTTTGTTTATAAAATGTTGTTGCACATGTGTGTGTGTGTGAGAGAGAGAGAGAGAGAGAGAGAGAGGGAGAGCACTTTTATTAAGGCTGCAAAAGTCTTCACAAACTGTTACTCAGAGTTTCATATTACCGTTCATTGGACAGTTGGGATCATACAAAATTAGAATTTACTATGATCACAACTGCCTGACAAATGGTAATGTAAAATTCTGAATAAGAGTTTGTGAAGAATTTTTTTCAACTTTAATAAAAAAGCACGTTACTCTAACTTTGGTATTTGAGTACGATTTGTTTCCACCTTGTTTTGCATTCATGTGCTTACTCATTTGTGTGTGTGTGTGTGTGTGTGTGTGTGTGTCTGTGTGATGCATGTACGTGTGTGTTATTGTTTCCTTGCCCTGGCATCATGTGACAGTTGTAAATGATTGTTACCATCATACAAATCCAATCTTCTCTGAAAATATATCTGGTCATGTAGAAATATTCATTACCTTAATTGGAAGCAGGTAAAGATCGGGAAACAGGAAGAGCATCCAGCCTTACCAAATTCCATCTGACCCATGCAAGCATGGAAAAGGAGACATTAAAACAGTGATGACGATGGCAACTATGATGTGGGGTGGCGGTGGCGGTGGAGGGTGGAAGTGGAGGGTGGAGGCGGAAGGTGGAAGTGGAGGGTAGAGGCAGAGGGTGGAGGAAGGGGTGGAGAAGTCAACAGGGATTTTATGACCAAGTGCTGTGCTGTGAAATTGAACTGCATAGTTTTAAAGGGAATTTCTTGACCTTATGAGCATGCCTGCTCTCCTTGTATAAAGATAGTGTGCTTTGAAGTAGGAGGGATGACAACACTTTTTCATAATAACCTTTGGATTAGATGATTTTATTCTTCCCCTCCAAGAATCAAATTCATAAGGTTACTTCTAAGACATTTAATAATATACAGAGTTATTCAAAAAGCATGAAATGATTTCATTACGCAATATTTTAAAATAAGGAAAAGCAATAGAAAACTCCAGCTAAGTCCCAAGTATTTACTCACATTTATTTCCTGTCTTACAAGTGTTCTGTGTGGTCATCACCTGCAGCACAGACATCCTCAATGCTTTTCCTTATTAAAATATTGGGTAATGAAATCGGTTCATTCTTTTTGAATAACCCTGTATTTATACACATATAAACATGTTTGTATGTGTTTGTACATAAATAAGTAAACATAACTGCAAATATATATAAATATGTGTGTAAGTATCTTGAGAGAAAAGCTGAACATTAGAAGCATCAGTTGTGGCGTGCAAGAGAGACGATTGCGCTGGTATGGACATGTGGTGAGAATGGAGGAGGATAGCTGCGTGAAAAAGTGCCACACCCTAACAGTTGAGGGAACCCGTGGAAGAGGTAGGCCCAGGAAGACCTGGGCTGAGGTGGTGAGGCAAGACCTTCGTACATTGGGCCTCACCAAGGCGATGACTACTGACCGAGACCTTTGGAAATGTGCTGTGTGTGAGAAGACCCGGCAAGCCAAGTAAGATCGTTGCCAGTGCCCCTGGACTGGTTCTTGTGCGGGTGGCACATGAGATGCACCATTTTGAGCGTGGCCGTTGCCAGTACCGCCTGACTGGCTCCTGTAGGATTTTCGAGTGAGATCGTTGCCAGTGCCCCTGGACTGGCTTGTGCGGGTGGCACATAAAAGACACCATTTCGAGCGTGGCCGTTTTCGTGCGGGTGACACGTAAAAGCACCCACT
>NC_142943.1:20946401-20963901 GCF_046866305.1 Octopus bimaculoides
TGTCTTTTTGTATGTATTTGTCCCTCACCCCCACATGACAAACAGTGTTGATATGTTTATATTTCTGTAACTTAGCAGTTTGGTAAAAGTAACCAATAGAATAAGTACTAAGCTTTACAGAAACATAAGTTCTGGGGATAAAATACTTGAAGGTGGTGCCCAGCATGGCCACTGTCTAATGACTGAACCAAGGAAAAGAAAACAATAAAGATAATTCTTTGACCTATTAAAATTATCTCAGAGTTACCAAATGGCAATTAAAAAAGGAAGAAAAAAGACCCCTTTCCATCAGGAATGAGCGTGGAATTGCACCTAGAAAGTTCCCCTCCAAGGCACAAGTCCAGGCAAGGTTGTTTTTTTATGGGAGCCCAAGAGTCACTCATGCATACCAGCCTACCCCTCTCCATGCCACCAATGTTATCCAAGGGAAAGGCAAAGGCTGATACAGCTTGGCGCCAGTGACGTCACAAGTCATTTCTACAGCTGAGTGAACTAGAGCAATATGAAATAAGGTGTCTTGCTCAAGAACACAACACACAGCCCAGTCCAGGAATCAAAATCACTACCTCATGAATGTGAGTCCAACGCTCAAACCACTGAGCCATGTGCCTTCATGGCAAATTAAGAACAGCTCCGATAATTTCCAGACTTTACAATCTGAGTTCAAATGCCATCGGAATTGATTTTTGCTTTCCATCATTTTGAATTTGATAAAATAACAACCAGTTGGCCATTGGGGTTGATGTAATTGACTCACTCTCTCACACAAAATTGCTGTCCTTGTGCCAAAATTCGAAACCAACATTATTTAGCAAGTTCTTCCAATCATTTACCAAAGTTGTATTCTTCAAATCCTTATATGCTTCAGGAAAGTGGAGACTTAATGTTGAAAGCTTGTAGATTCTGAGATGTCATGTTCCCTGCCCCACCTCCCATATCTTCATCGACATCATCATCATCCTCCAACACAACCACTATTTTGTTCCCCAAAATGTTTCTTATATAGCCTCATGCCAGCATTAATTATTCTCTAAGCCTTTGGCTGAAGATGTGTTAGGAGGCAAAGAAGCCATCTTTGCTTACAAAACTTCTCAGCATTAGGGTAACCAGGAGTGTTGTCAAGATACAAAATTACCTTTACATTATTAGGTGAAATCTTCAGAACGTATTTCCCTTACCTGTATCTATTTTATGTTTTGCTTTCTTCTTCCTTTCATATTGCTACAAGGAACACCTCACCCTCTCTCTCTCTCTCTCTCTCTCTCTCTCTCTCTCTCTCTCTCTCTCTATCTCTCTCTCCTTCTCTCTCTATCTAGTTATCTATCTATCTATGTATCTCTTTCTTTCTCTTACTATCTATAAAAGCTATCCATTATGTCAGTAATTAATTGAATCAAGGTTCATTAAACCAAAGGCTTATTGTATACATCATATATATATATATATATATATATATATACACAGATAGATAGATATACTTACATACATATATATATGTGTATATGTGTATATATATGTATATATATATATTATATATCTATATATTATCTCTCTCTCTCTCTCTCTCTCTATATATATATATATATATATATATATATATATATATATATATATATATATATATATATATATATATATATAGATATGCAGGGCAGGGAATCGTCAATTAGTAATAAAATTAATAATTAACAATTTTGCCGGGTAGTTCAGTATGAAAAAACCTTTTTCGGTAAAAAACATTTATAATCATAAATATATAGGGATTGACAGTAACCTGCTTCTCCAACATACTGAGAATTCAGAAATAGCAGTCAAAGAACTACTGATTTCAAAACTACAAATTATTACTCTAGATTGATAGCGATATTTTTGATACACACAGAACAAAAAACAGTAGAGAAGAGTAAAAAAACAGTAGAGAAGAGTAAAAAAAAATTAATTATTAATTTTATTACTAATTGACGATTCCCTGCCCTGCATATCTATATTTTAATAATAACTCTAAGGTGAATAGTTAAACCGCAGGAATTCGTACGAGTCTCTTTCCTATGCGGGACTATTTCTGATGCACACTGAATTGAATTCATTAGGGCGAGGGATTTTGAACTTACTGGCCGATAAATTTCTTAACGTCTTCCTCACGTGGTATTGATGTTCACATGGTCAAAATTAACGTGAGTTATTTAGACATTAACAAATTTATTAGAATATTTAGCTGAAGATCAGAATAGAGTATTCTTTACTCTTAACTGTGAAACGATCGTACTAAATTAACTAAAGGCAAGTGTTTTTTTACTCTTCTCTACTGTTTTTTGTTCTGTGTGTATCAAAAATATCGCTATCAATCTAGAGTAATAATTTGTAGTTTTGAAATCAGTAGTTCTTTGACTGCTATTTCTGAATTCTCAGTATGTTGGAGAAGCAGGTTACTGTCAATCCCTATATATTTATGATTATAAATATATATATATATATATAGATATACATACATATATATGCATATATATACATGTATATGCATCCATATATATACATATATATACATGTACATATATACATACACATACACACACAAACACACACACATGCACATACATAAATATATATATATATATATATATATATATATATATATATATATATATATATATATATCCCTTAGAGACAGCCTGGCATCATCATTCTATTGAGCAAGCAGACAAATTGTTGGTTTGTTCCTGCAGTTCCACCCATTCTCAGGTCGAGCTGTGTGGTTTAGAAACTCAATTTGCAGTTTCACTCTGTGACAACTTGTATAATTGCCTTGCACTATAGTTCCATGTTAATTAATGCTTTTTGAGTGAATTTGTGGAAACCAATCATGTGTAAGTGTATATATAAATATATATATCTATATCTATATAGCTATATATATATATATATATATATATATATATATATATATATATATATATATATATACATATATATTAAGGCAATCATTATATCCAACGTAACGTGAATGTTTTGTAAGAACACCAAATACTGCATTAATTACCTAAAGAGGACCTCTCATAAGGATGTATGTTCTGGTGCCTTTAGCAAATGATTCTCATCTGCCAACGATATGTGTGTGTGTGTGTTTATGCACCATACATACATGACTTAATGGCATGGCAAAAAGAGGTCAATGGAATATGTACTATACTCTAAAAAATATTTTATGTGGTCGTTTTATTCAACTAATCACTTCAAGGTGATGCCCCTGCATCATGTATACTAATTTTCAAGTTCTTATCTAAGCTATTTCTTGTCTCATCACAGAGGATGCATATATTTTTTCTCCTTGTCAAAGACTCTTTTACTTGATTGAGATATATTTATGTGAACTAATTTTTTCTTCATATCATTTAAAAAAATGTTATTACCTGATCTGAATGTTTTTATGTAAACTATTTTTGACTCATTAGAGAGGATACATAAAACCTAAAAAATTTTCTTATTGTCAAAGACTCTATCACTTGATGTGAATACATTTTTGTCAACTACTTTTTTGACACCACAGAGGATACACAAAAACTTACACTTTACTTTTGAATATCTTTTTAAATAAGTGAAACTGGTTAAGTTAATAAATACTTTTAAAAGACTCCTGCATTTTCAGATTCCTTTCCTTATATTTTTACTCATGCTGTAATACTGCATATATATATATATATATATATATATATATATATATATATAGATATGCAGGGCAGGGAATCGTCAATTAGTAATAAAATTAATAATTAACAATTTTGCCGGGTAGCTCAGTATGAAAAAACCCTTTCGGTAAATATCGCTATCAATCTGGAGTAATAATTTGTAGTTTTGAAATCAGTAGTTCTTTGACTGCTATTTCTGAATTCTCAGTATGTTGGAGAAGCAGGTTACTGTCAATCCCTATATATTTATGATTATATATATATATATATATATATATATATATATATATATATATATATATATATATAAACTCTGCCAAATTAGATTGGAGCCTGGTGTAGCCATCCAGTTTCACCAGCCCTCAGTCAAATCGTCCAACCCATGCTAGCATGGAAAGCGGACGTTAAACGATGATGATATATATATATATATCAATTTAAATAAGAGCCATAGCACAATCCATAGTAAAACTTGTTTAATAACCTATGCACATTTCAATGCAATATCCCAACTCACTCTTGTCAGGAGATAAGAATATGGGGTCTTGCATCTCTTCAGGGTCAAGTTACATTAATTCACAGCAGACAGCAAACAACAGACAACATTAATAGTTGTCCTTAAATTACATGTGCAAAGCAGTATCAACCTCTGCCTTTCCCTTGGTTAACATTGTTGATGCGGAGATGGGTCAGACTTTACTGCACTTATTGAAATAATGACGAGAGAATCTCTGAGTAGATGCACAAAATTACAATAATATTACATGAATATGAGTGAAAATGTAGAATATTTAAAAGGATAAATGACTGAGGCTGGTTAATTATTTAGAAATGTCTTCTGTATAAATAAGAACAGCCAAGTGGTGAAGAAAAGATAATATAGCTTGATGTCTCTTTTGATAACTTCAGCATCTACAATAATGTATAGTCATTTAGTAAACATTATCATTTCCTACAGCATCATTATTTTTAATCAGCATTTTGATGTGTGTTCTATTAAGTATGTTGATAATAATTTAACTATTGTGTTTTATGCAGCTGATGTCTCTGAGTAATTTCCTTCTGAGATTTACGTTTTTTAATTTAATCACTGCTTTATTCTGCCTAACTTTCAGTTGATTTTAGCCACTAGAACTAAACAAATTTCAATCCAATTTTTAAATTACAAAGGAACTCTTTGCCCTTTTCCATGACATTTTGATGCTTTTAACCGCCATTCCTTGTTCTCTTGTATTCCCAATATCCCTAAATCTAATCTGCAATATCACATTCAAATATCATAATAGACAATTGTTATATAAAACAACAGCTGTGATAAAATTTAAACACTATACATAACAAAAGCTATATAAAACAATAGCTATATGAAATGATTGTTATATAAAACAATATCTGGCGGCTATTTGCTCAGTTTTCTCTCAAATTCATTCAAAATTCAAGATAATTTGTTCATTTATGAAGGATTTCTTTTCAATAATATTTTCTCAACAAACTTCTCTTCCCATAACTCAAAGTTCATATTCCACTAATATAATACACAGTATTTTGTATCTTTTGAAGCTGGCATTTATTATATGTTAGTCGGTTCTGCCCAGGAAATAATATTGAATTGACTTGTTAAACTGTAAATAAATTTCCTCCCACTGATGGAAATACTGATACCACTTCCTGCCCATACATACTTTACACACAAACAATTCTTGTTAATCTTTATTGTGCACATGTACATATTCTTATTGAGAGATACATATTGTAATATTGATCTTAACTCAAATGGAACTAAACAGGATAACACAAAACTCCCCCAACTCGCTGTGCTCTCATCTTTAGCTCATCTTATATTTATAAATTACTGATGCATGTTTAGATGGAGAATAAAAAACATCTTAATATTTTAAGTAGTTTTCTCATGAATAAATTATTAACAAGGTTTGCTTTCTACAAAATACAGCTCTTACACATCAATAAAGATTGCTAATATTTTATAGGGATCTGAATAGAATACATTTCAGCCATCTGAGAGATAATTCCTTTATAGCAATATAACATGAAAAAATGCTAAATGGCATATTAACTAAACATATCACAACAAATTACTTTCATTCTATTATTTTCTGAAGCTTACTGCAAATAGCAGTTTTGGAAATGTAACATTTTCTGTTTGGTCAATCAGATCAGATCTAACGTCATGTCAGATCAAACCTCGGGTCACTGCTATTGTCGGTTCAAACTTCAGATCAGTGTATTCTCAAGTCTATTCTAACCTCAGGCCTATTCTAACCTCAGGTCAGATATAACTTCAGGCAAGACTAACTTCAGCTGAACATTTCACTCACAACATTTATCCGAGTCTTCTTCTTTATTATTATTATTTTTTTTTTTTTTGCATCCTTTATTTGAGAAAAAAGAGGAAAGAACAGATCAACCTAGATATTGAAGATTGAGGTTTTAAAAGATAATCCCTGAACAGAAAGAGAAGGAGGGTTGGGTTCTAGAGGATTCCTGGTCTGAAGTAAAAGGATTAGTAAAGCGATTCAGTATGGGGATCATATGAGACATACAAAAGATAAAGTATGGAAGAGAAGAGTGTATCAAGTCAGTTTGGGCTCAGATACTACATAGTTTGTTTGCAAGTTATTATAGTAATGTTAAAAAAGACAGACAGGAGACACAGAACATTGAGAGGGTAGATGTTTACTCCATGTTGCTGAGTGGGTGAATGTGTGAAGCCTTCATTACCAGTTCAATGGTTTTATTTTGGATAAAGTTAAAATGTATGTGTTATCTGGAAAATTTCACTATCCTAAATATTTGAACAATAATCTAGTGTGAGTTATATTTGCAGTTATATTTCACAGCTACTGAAATATATTGTTGCTTTGAGGAAATTTCTAGTCTTTGCCCTGGTTATTTTTAGAAATGACTGATGGATATGAAAGGTCAACAGAAATAATGAAGTCTGGCATTTTGCAGGGAGTTTGAGGGTTTTAGTTGTGTATTATTTACAAATAGGGAGCCTGTAGTATTTCATGTTCCTTTGATATTTATAGTGGTTATATGACTCATCACGCACACTCACCACAACCTTCTCTTGCAGGAATTCTCTAAATGGATTTAATTATGCATATACATTCTTTGAACACGTGGATAACCAAATCAATAGAAACCATGTTATTTAATAAATAATGTGTGGTCTAGATTTATTAGTTAGTAGGGCAGTGGGGGGAGGGCGATTGTTATGCAGTGAAGAAACACACTTTCAGCAGGTTTTAACTCATATCTCTTACTTTCAACAGTTTGATTTCATTTTTGACAACATCTCTTTGTCTCCTGAACTAGACATGATTTTCCCAGCTCCCTTATACCAAATAATTACATTAAAGTGGAATCAGACTGGTATTGATTCTAGACATATTTCATGAAATGTGCAATTTGTGATTTTGAAAATTATTTAGCTTTTTGTTAACATGCAGTGTACTATCAAATACAGTATGTAGGAAACTATAATTTATAGTATATTATCATTTAACAATTAATGTACAATTATTTAACATATATTGTTCTAGCATTTGTATTATGTATCATTTATAGTGTATATTATGTACAGTGTGTATCATTTATAGTGAGCTATCATTTAACTATATAGTGTACTAATATTTAACATGTAGTGCACTACCATTAAACATATCGTGTGCTGTAATTTAATATGTAGCATACTATGATTTAACTATATAACATCTCACAAGCCATATAGCATTCATTTAAATATACTACATTCTACAGCATTTTGTAAACACATGATATTTATTTTATAAAATTATGCTCCTGTTTACTTTCTTATAATGTTCAAGTATTCAACCCAAGACACCAAAATACTTAAGCATGCAACACAAAGGCTGTAACAGAACATTTCAATTCAGGGATCTCTCATCCAGATCCTTCTGCTGCCATAATTCATTTCTGTATTATTTCAATCTTTCACTTCTAATTACTATCATTGTGAAATTCCAGAATGCGCCCGTGACCGGCTAAAATATCTGAACATGATAAAGGAGAGACCAGACGAGAAAAACGACCGAATATTCCTGTGTGAACGTAATGGAAATTATGCTAAAGTGCAGTGTACTGGTTCGGTGTGTTATTGCGTCGATGAACAAGGGAATGAATTGAGAAGTAGCACAGTTCACATTTCAGAGACTGGTTCAGTGAAGTGTTAAGTAAGTATTGGTCTCTCTCTCTTTCCTTTACTTCATCTCCCAATCAATATTTTGATAGTGAGATCTTTGCTCTGATATCTGCTACTACATCAATGGACCTCCATGCCTGTTCGTGCTGGCACCAAAACACATTTACACTGGCAAACATATACCCTACCCTCATAACACCTGTTTCTACCAATAAAAACAATAATTTTTTCAACACTTTTCTTTTTTTTTTTTTTTTTTGATTATTTTATGGTATAATTCTCGTTTAGTTATTCCATGTTTTTATATCACTTTCAAATAATTTCACTATTCTGTGCAGTTGATTTTATCTGACAAGTTTAAGTTAATTATATGCCATTCTGTAGCATCTAACTTGTCTAAAGTAATTTGATAAATCTATTAGCAGGGAATCAAGACATCATTTTACATGGAAGCCTTACAGACACAGCCTTCAGCACTCACATCAAAGCACACCAATTCCACCATGATAATAACTATCATCTATATAGAAATTTTCATTCAGTAGCCAACTATTGTAGTAGCGGAAACACTCCAATTTCCAAACCATTGTTACCATAGATTCACATTTCAAGAGAAGTACTTCTAATGACCTTATTCTTCATGTACAAACATTAAATAGCCTTCAGTGAACAAAGCCAGATATCAATATGTGATACTCAATATAGCCTGTATGGAAGATGCTTGCATTATATTTTATAATAATATTTAACAAATTAATTTCTTTTGATGAATCCTTTTGGAAATTTATCTATCTAGTTAACAGAAATTATTTTCGGAAGCCTATACACACACACACACAAACATATATATTAATTGAAGTGTACAGTATTATATATCCATTACAGCCAACAATTTATATATATTATATATATTATATATTATATATATATATATAATATATACATAATATATATTATATATAGTATATATATATCATATACTATATGTATATAATATATGTATGTAATATGTACATGTATGTATGCATATGTTATACATACTCAGACGTTACAGAAAAAGAAAGTGTTTCTGTATGTTAGCACTTATACATATCAAGGCAAAATGTGTTTGAATATTGTAAAAAGATATATATATATACATACATATATATATATATATGTATATATATATATATATATATATATATATATATATATATATATATATATATATATATATATATATATATATATATATTTTATATATATGTATATATATATATATATATATATATATATATATATATATATATATATATATATATTTATATATATATATATATGTATATATATATATGTATATATATATGTGTGTATATATATATATATATATATATATATATATATATATATACACATATATATATGATATATGCATAAATATAAGTATACCATATAGAAATCTGTTTATGCATTTTCTACATACAAATAGCTATTCATTTATATTAACAATAGTCTTTGCAGATGGTTTTCGAAGAAGATATCATTCCATCTTCTCAACCAACCATCTGCAGTTAGCTAGAACTACTTCAATCAATATGGAAACTTTTCCAATTAACGAAAGTCATTCAAAATGAAAGTGAAGAAAACATTCCATCTAATGAGTGTAACTCAAAATCAACAAATACCAACATATTTTTAGAATTTGCAGCCTACATGTTGTATTTCCCAAGTTTTATGACAAGTATAATCCATGCTAAAGTTGGGAAGTTAATATTTTCTAAAGCAGTGAGTGAATAATAGCACATCAGACAAAAAGCTTAGTGGTATTTCATCCATCTTTACATTCTAAGTTCAAATTCCATGAAGGCAAACTTTGCCTTTCATCCTTTCCAGGTTGATAAAATAAATACCAGTTGAGCCCTGGGGTCAAAATAACTGACTAGCTCCTTCCCTTGAAATTGCTGGCCTTGTGCCAAAATTTGACACCAATATTTTCTTAGACTGTAGGAATCTAATGTTTTGGGTCTTAATTCCAACTTGTGTATTATTAAAACAGATGAGAGACAAAGCTTCTCTGTGCAAGAAGCTAATCTTTCCTGAAAGTTGGGCTGAACTACTTGCTGGCAGCCACTGAAGCATTTGTCAGTTAGTTTCACAATGTCTCTACTGCTTATATCAATGAAGTACACCAGCTTGGGGTACCTATTTATGGTAAAATGGAATAGGTGGTTCAGAATTGTGTCTTAACACTATACACTGATCCCACTAAAAATAGGATATCAGCTAATGATACCTTTGTTGGACTGTGCCCTGCTGTCCTATAAACTCAGCCATCTTCAGTTCTAAATAATGACAGGTAGAGTTGGGGGAGGATGGAATTTCACAGAGATGTCTTCTTACCACACAGCCATGCCTGTGTATGTGCAAAAAATTCTTCATGAATTGAAATTTGGAGAATGAAAACAAAAACCCTAACAGCAAAGAAAAGAGAAGATTTATTTCAAGAAATTAATACTTAAGAAGTGAAATAGAAGTCTCCCATAGTGAACCAAAAGCATTTATTTAATCAAAATTACAACTGTAATGAAGAGAAAAAATCATAGGCTTTGATGATGACTCTTGTCAAAAAAAGGCAAGGGTGACAACTTTGAAGTCCAAATTAAAACTTTAATAACTGTTTGTAATAGAAATTTGATCTTTGATAAGCAGGGTGAAGACTTAAGACTTGATTCAGTCTTACTACCCTCTTCAACAAAATACTGCATGGAAAGCGAATATTAAATGATGATGATGATGATGATGACTGGATTCACTTTGTTCACCTAAACCCATCAGCGCAGTTCCCCAGCATGGCCACAGTCCAATGACTGAAACAAGTAAAAGATAAACGATAAAAAACGATAAAAGATAAGAAATATGAAAGTCCTGCATATATTATGGCTAAAAAAAAGACGTGATTGTCATGGCTGGAAGGTCTACATGATCAGGGTTGACCTAAGGCTAAATAACAATAACAACAACAGTAGTTTAGAGTAAAGATTTTTGCTGCCAACATAATATGGCAGCCCTGGTTTAGGACGAATGTTGCTGTAATTTCGCCCCAGGAGACATCGTCTCCAGTTGGCTATACGTCACAATCTGTGTCCTTATATTTTCAAACAAGGGGTGCTAGATTCCCTTGTTTGAAAATATAAGGACACAGATCGTGTCGTATAGCCAGCTGGAGACGATGTCTCCTGGGGCGAAATTACAGCAACATTCGTCCTAAACCAGGACTGCCATGTTATGTTGGCAAACAATCTCTACTCCAAAGTACTGTTGCTGAATATCTCTCGTTGTGAGATTTAAAAATAGTAATTTCCGAACAGTAGTTTACTCATATATCAACACAGTAAGCTCTTAGTTGCAAGCTCATTTGCTAAGCTGTTTTGGGGAAACATTTACAAAATTGATTTACTTCTGACCGATGTGAAAATGGCAAATGAGGAGACACACAGAAAAATTTGCAATGCATGGATCTATGTATGTGGTTTGTCAAATGAAACTCTTTGAGTATTGGCAGAGTGAAATATTGTCTTTCAGTTAACTAAATTAACATCCAAGGGCTGCAACATGTATTACGCAGTTATTGTATTTCATACACTTGACACAACCCAATGCACAGAAATAAATGAATAATAATATGATGGATGATGTTAATAGCAGTAATATAACCAAGAACAGACAATATAAAAATAATGCTATATACTTGCTTAATCACTCATTGAACCAAGTGGCACAGTGGAAGCTTGATAGGCCCCTAATCCAGAGATCCAGAGATCAAAACTATGCCCTACAAAGAAACAAATTCTATTTTTGATATTTATACATCACTCAGGGTAGCTAGCTGGCTGAATGGTTAGCATGCTGGACAAAATGCTTAGTGGCACTTTGTTTATCTTTACATCTGAGTTCAAATTCCACCGAGGTCATTTTTACCTTTTATTCTTTTGGGGTCGATAAAATAAGTACCAGTTGAGCACTGTGGTCAATGTAATTGGCTTAGTCCTTTGCTCCAAATTACTAGCCTCATGCTAAAACTTGAAATCAATATTTATACATCACAACTGAGCTGTCCACAAACAATACTAACAATCCATCAATTACGACAATGACAGGGGTTCTAGTTGATCCAATCAATGGAACAGCCTGCTATTGAAATAAATGTGCAAGGGACTGAGCATTCCACAGACACATATACCCTTAACATAGTTCTCAGGGAGATTCAGCATGACACAAAATGTAACAAGGCTGACCCTTTGAAATACGGATACTACTCATTTTTTTTTCCAGCAGAGTAGACTGCAGCAATGTGAAATAAAGTATCTTGCTCAAGGACACAATGCATCACTGGGAATTGAACTCTCAACCTTACAATCATGAGCTGAATATCCTAACCACTAAGCCATGCACCTTCACTTGTCCACAAATATATCAACCATATATCTGTATAATTATACATACAGGAGTCGGTATATATTATATTGTGTTATAGAGGTTTATGCAGGGTCAAGGGGTCACCAACTGACCAGGTTACATCAAAACCCAAGTAGCATAACAAGTAGAGACAATAGAAACAATAAGACTTTTTACTTAGTATGTAAGACAAAGGACTCTCAGATCTGAAGGGGTTGTAGTGAGATCTCGAATCAAAATTTTAATTTTCAGTCACCAGGTTGGTGCTATGCAAAGACCAAGTTTTGTCATGCAGTCTGTCTTGATTGCCAACTTGTCTGTCCAACTTGCAGCGATACCATATCATGAACATCATCTCAAAAGTCAATTAATGTCTGCATGCTTTTCATAGTTTGAAAGCAAATTTGTGCCAAGAACAACCGCACTGTTCAGAGAGAACTACAGAGAACACACATCTTCACCTTTTGCCAGGTAACGCCAAGTTTTCCTTCATTAAATCCAGCAAGAAATTAAAGGAATTCTTCTTCACAATTTCAGACCAATTCCTTCCAACTTCTTGGAGTTTACTAATCCTTATTGTGCAAACTTGTACCGAAGCTCTCTGACATTCTCTAGCAGCAGTTGTTAAAAGTTTATATTCAATTGTTCTCCTGTTCAGTAAATCTTATATTAAAAATGCTCATTAACGATCACATCTGTTCATTATGATATAACACAAAACCAAAGCAATAACTAACAACAACATACCACTGAACCAGAGACATTGGTGACAACATATTTCTTCAGTTAGACAGAGTCAAAATTCCTTCTGTAAGTTTTACCAAATGTTTGCCAGCCACTATTGTAGGCCTAACATCAGATGTTTCTGCTCAGAAACTTAATTTAACATTTGAGTCTGAAATAAGAAGATAAATAAATGAATGGTATGGTCATAGTTGGAATGTCATTGATCCTAAGGTGTCTATATACAGTCACTCAATCTAATAGAAATAGCAGCCAAATCTTCAAAATTACACTACCAATTTAATGAAACTAACACATTTCAGGATAAGACCCTCAGTACACTGTAAATGTTTGTGTGAATTTCTGAGATGAGGAATTATCCTCATTACCAGGGTGGTGCCCCAGCATGGCCACAGTCCAATGACTAAAACAGGTAAAAGCAAAAAATACAATGGGATTCTGAAGATAGCCAGATATTGTGAAAGCCAAAATGTTGTGGCTATTACAAACAAGATGAGAACACCTGTCAGAATATATTATCATCATCATCACCATCACCATCATCATCATTTAACGTCTGTTTTCCATGCTGGCATGGGTTGGGTGGTGTGACCAGAGATGGCAAACCAGTGGGGCTGCACCAGACTCCAGTATGGATTGATGCCCTTCCTAACACTAGCCACTTTACAGAATATGCTGGATGCTTTCGACGTGGCACCGCATGGGCCCTTTTACATGATGCCACACAGGTGCCTTTACATGGCACTGCCATGGGTGCTTGCACAACCAGAAGGATCAGTCTTAACACTTCTGCTGTGGGATAAAAATATGGAACACTTCATGAATTTGCATGTCATCCTTGCACAGGGCCATGCTAATCTTCTCTGTATCCTTCCAATTTTTGTATATCTAATGCCAAAGCATGTACATTAGTGTATAATAATAAATACACTGCAACTGAACACAAAAAAAGGTCAGGATGGTCACAGATGGCAAGCCTTTTCATTGAAAGTCTGCTTGTGGCTAAACAATCACAACAACATCAACAACTCAAGTAAGTTTTCCTTGGCTGTGTGGTAAGTAGTTTGCTTCCCAGCCACATTGTTCTGTGTTCAGTCCCACTGCATGAAACATTGGGCAAGTGTTTTCTACAATAGCCTCAGGCTGGCCAGAACCTTGAGAGTGGATTTGGTTCAAGGAAACTGAAAGAAGCTCGTCATGTGTGATTGTGTGTGTGCGTGTGTGTGCAAGCGTATGTGTGTGTGTGCATGTGGGTGTGTGTGTGTGTGTGTGTGTGTGTTTGTTTGTCCCTCACCACTGCTTGGAAATTAGTGTAGTGTGTTAACATCCCCATAACTTAGAGGTTCAGCAAAAGAAACCAATAGACTAATTACCAGACTTAAGAAACAAAAATAAGTACCGAGGTCAATTCATTCGACTAAAATTCTTCAAGGTGGTGTCCCAGCATGGCCACAGTCTAACGACTTAAACAAGGAAAAGATAACAAATAGTCTTCTAGCCCACAACAAGACTACTCACTCACCATTGAGCTACAACTAATATATTGGCTGAAACAAAAATAGTTTGTATAGTGCATCAATGCACAAATACATTGTAGAAATTGGTAACTCTGCTGGAAAAAACAAACCTGATCAACCAAATATAACAGCAACTATTGAGTCATGATGGAATTATTTTAGTCAAAGACTTATTCGAGAGACTTGACTTTCAGGTATTTGGTCAATATGGTTCTGCTCACATCTCAAACCAGTCATATAGATATGACAAACTGAACACACTTCATCAACAGCAAACACTAATTTGTCAGACTCCATTTCAATTTTATCTTTCTTCTACTGCTTTACCACATGTATATATATGTGTGTGTGCAGGTGTGTGTGTGTGTGTGTGTGCAGGTGTGTGTGTGTGTGTGCAGGTGTGTGTGTGTGTGTGCAGGTGTGTGTGTGTGTGTGCGTGTGTATATATATATATATATATATATATATATATATATAAACCTCTGTGTGTGTGTATACATATATATATTTACATATATAAACCTTCTTTACATATACATGTATATCTATATGTGTGTGTATACATACATACACATATATATATATAAACCGTCATTGCATATACACTCAATACATATATATATATATATGTATACCTATATATGTGTTTGTGGGGGGATGTCTATAAGTGAACTCTCACAAAAGCACAGACATATGTTATACACGAGCACTCAAACACATACATACACGCACATATATTCATTAGATATAACAAATATATGTGTGTGAGTGTATACATGTATATACATACATTTATGTAAAGTCATATACATATACAACATGGCAGCAGTCTAATGACTGAAACAAGTAAAAGAATAGAAGAATGTGTGTATATGTACATGTATATGTGTGTGTGCATGCACATATATACATACACCCACACACACACATATATAGATATATGTGTGTACGTATCTATCACACATACACACACATCTATATATATTTATATATATATATGTGTATATATATATATATATATATATATATATATATAAATATATATATATATATATATGTGTGTATATATATATATATATATATATATATATATATATATATATCATAGATGCGTTGGCCATCTTGTATCTATAAGATCAAATAGTTGAAACAAAGAATTGTAATTCTATATTACACGACCAATTTTCAAATGAAACAAATAAAAAAACAACATAAAACTGACAAACAATGCAAATATATCTAAATACCAAAAAATTAGCATAAACATAGAAAAGTATAGAATAACGTTAATGTTTGTGTAGGTTTGTATAAAGAATAGTAAAATGTCCTAATTTATCTCAACTCTGAAATATCCATCTGTTAGTATCACACGGCAATATAACATGGCAGAGTTCAAGGAATCAATAAAGACTGTCTATATATATATATATATTAGATGATTAATTGCCATTGAAGTTAATCTCCTAAACACCTTACATATCATCAGTTGCACAAAGTATCAATGACATTTCTGTTAGTTCTTTAATGCTAACATTCAAAGGTGCAGGTGTGGCTGTGTGGTAAGAAGCTTGCTTCCCAACCATATGGTTCAGGGTTCATTCCCACTGTGCTGCACCTTAGACAAGTGCCTTCTACTATAGTCTCAGGCAGAGGAAAGCCTTGTGAGTGGATTTAGTAAACAGAAACTGAAAGAAGCCTGTCGTGTATACGTGTGTACACATGTATGTATGTCTTTGTGTCTGTGTTTCTCCCCCACCACCACTTGACAGTTGGTGTTGGTGTGTTTATATCTCTGTAACTTAGTGGTTCAGCAAAAGGGATCAATAGAATAAGTACCAGGCTTTAAAAAAAATAGGTACTGCAGTTGATTCATTCGACTAAAAATCTTTCAAAGCAGTGCTCCAGCGTGACCACACTCTAATGACAGAAACAAGTAAAAGATAAAAGATGAAAGATATCTCCCCTCTCTCTCTCTCTCTTTCTCTCTCCCTCTCTCTCTTTCTCTCTCCCTCTCTCGCTCTCTTTCCTTCTCCCTCTCTCTCCCTCTCTCTCCCTCTCTCTTTCTTTCATATATGTTGTTGTTGGCATTGTTCTTCTTGTATGTGTGTGTGTGTATATATATATATATATATATATATTTAGAAAATAAGTAACAAGGATGTCCAGGTATTAGTGCATTACGGCCATTTCAAGAGGTTGCATTTAACCGAACAATGCCAGCATTACACCAATTTCAAATACACTGCCTTCTTCGGATGCATATGATCATATAGGTTTTCAACATACAGAATACTCCATTATAATTTTTTAGCAAATATTTCATCAGAACTAGAGAATAAAAGAATTACATGCTTGTTGCTATTATTGTAGCAGAATGGACTCAAGGAGAAAATACTCCAACTATAATTTGGAGTCCTACCACAATATGGTATGAATGTGGCAACTTTCTTGGCATTAAACAATATGCTTGGAGATCCCCATCAGCTAAATGGTATGATAGAAACATATATGTAGGTTCTTTTTCTGTTTTTTATCTTAATTTTTTTGAGCTTTCAACTTCCAATCATCTTTTTACAAAATGCAAATATAATCAGTAATTACATCCGTTTATTCTCCATGTTTTTCCCCTTGTTTTCCCTTAATATATATATATATATATATATATATGTATATGTATATATATATATGATAGGCTTCTTTAAGTTTCCATCTACTAAATCCACTCAAGGCTTTGATCAACCAGAGGCTATAGTAGAAGATACTTGTCCAAGGTCCCATGCAGTAGGACTGAACCCAGAACCATGTAGCTGTGAAGCAAGCTTCTTACCACACAGCCATGCTTTATTTAATATTATTTTCCCCATTAAATATTATTTTTCTTCATTTAATGTTATTTCTTCATTTAATATTATATTTCCCCATTAAATATTATT
>NC_142943.1:20973901-20981401 GCF_046866305.1 Octopus bimaculoides
ACGATTAATATTGTTATTCTATCACCAACCACGTCCTTTAAAATTACTCACAATATATCCATTCCTTCTTTCATTCCAACAACCCTAGACGTTCGTGTTTCTTACAGAATTCTAAAAAATGTATCCAGAATTACAATATAATTTACTTCCTTCCCAAAATTTATTTATTCATATTCTCTCAAAATATTGAAATTATTCATTACAACATACACACACACACACACACATATGTATATATACTGGTTACCAACTCAAATATACTTGAAGCATGTTAGAACCCGTAAGAAAGCCATTCACTGTATTTTGTCTAGGAAAAATTTTTTTGTTGTAGGCCAATAGGTGTAAATACACTATTGTCTACGGAATGTGGGATGCACGCATTTCGGAGTGGTTATTCTCTGTTCAGCAGCAGAGACCGGAAAAACAGATGAAGCGAACTGACATGAAAGACAGATCCCTCATGGTATTCCCATCATCGCTCATTTCTGCAGTTCACTATAAATAAAATACGGGGTAAAAGTACTTAGCAGTAATGTGTATAAATACTAAATTGTTAACATATGTATCTTCTCGGATTTTCTCGTTTAGACATAATGCACATCAACTTTCCACATTGCATTTCTGTATCTACATATTGTAGGGTATTTTTGATCTTTTATATACCAGACATACCGAGACGGATAGGTGGAATTGTTTCTACATCGGAGCTAAATATACATTACTTAGTGCTCTCATGGAATATTGTGTAATTTCATTCGGTACCATCAGCGATATTTAATTTATTTTCTGTATTCAAGCTTAAGAGGGTCAGGATTCCTTCTAAGTGAACAGTTATGGGTGACTCTACTGTTAAGAACAGGTTACTGAGGTTGGAGATGATAAGTGTGTTTCTTAGACTGACATGTGAGAATTTCTAAACTATGATATCAAGGCAACTATAACTAATCTTGACGTTCTGTTTAAAGAGATTGTGATATTTATATATGATCGAAAAATGTTTATTGAACAAGGACAGGAAATTCCTAACTATGTTGGTGATAAGGCAGGATTGAACCAAATTTGCGCTTTGTTTTCTTTCTTACACAGTCAATATTTGTGTTCTTATGTGCATATATGTGTATGTGTGTGAATGTGTGTGTGCGCGCGCCATCGTTGTTAGATTAACATTTATTGCTATAGAAGTATATTATGGTATTTACATTCTTACATTGTTGTCAGTAGTGCATAGGGCATAGCGATTAGCTTCGCGTTTGAGGAGAGAATAATGCCCTGTACATCATAGTTAAAAGATCCCTTAACTCGGAGCTGAGCTTCAGCCAAGGAAACTTGTCGATTTAAAGGGTTTCTTCTGAAATGCACCACTCTCTTCTGTTTACGCACATTGTTGCTTAAATAACCAAAACAGCGCGGGATACACTGGAACAAAATAGAACATTCTCTAATATGGGGTGATATTCCAGCAAGTTGATTGGTAAATACCCAGAACACGTCTCCTGACCCAAGTGTGGTCTGATCTTGCTTACTTAAACTCTAAGGTTTCGATTCTTGGCATCGCTACATATGCATACATACATGAATGCATGCGTGCATATATGCATACATAAATACACACACACACACAAACACACACACGCGCACACACACACACACACACACATACACACACACACACACACACACACACACACACACACACACATATATATATATATATATATATATATATATATGCGTATCCAGTTACATATTGAAATGCACTAGAGAGCAACAGTAGGCCGATTTTCTGAGAAACTGGAATTTTTTTTTAAATATTGCGGGGTTGCAGCTCCAAAACTGTCTAAATACAATATTGTATAAATATATAATGCACATAATTTTTCATACCTATATTATGACAATATTGTTGCAATATTCGGCACTTTGTGTCAAAACGATTTCTATATATCAAAACATCCAGCGTTGTATATATCATATAACACACACACACACACACACACACACACACACACACACACACACACACACACATATATATATATATATATATATATATAGTTTGATACCTATGTATGTGAATGTATCTGTGTGTGTGTGTGTAAATGATGACCAGTGATCCAATATAATGCCAGATATTTCACATAAATATATCATTTATTCATTGCAATTACACAGAACACATAGCAAACTCCATTAATTTTCCTATTTTCCTATTTCCAGTGATTTTATTTTCGGAACCAAACAGTATAAAATATTATTACGGGAAGCCTTGTGCAAACACATTTATGAATATTATGGTTCATTATACATTACATCACCGTAACTTCTTGACAATCCCAAGCAGACAGCTACAGCAAATTAATACGTAGCACAGGCTACAAGTAATAACAACATAATGATATATAACAGAACATACATACATACATACATACATACATACATACGGCTGGATGGATGGATAGGTGGATGGATAGATGGATAGATGGATGGAAAGATGTATATACGTAAGCATATATATATATGTATGTATGTATGTATGTATGTATACGCAAACACACTGTGGTCACGTTGCTAATCAGTAACTATCATTAGTTTTCAGAGATGTATTGAAATTAACCTAAACGTAATGTTCATCAACTATATAATCTACACATATAAATTTATGGAACTATACATCAAAGAAGGTGTCTAACTTGTCTAATCAGCATAATGTGTACATATGTATGTGTGTGTGCGTTTGTGTGTGTGTTTGTGTGTGTGCCTGTGCGTATGTGTGTGTGTAGGTATTGCTACTTTTGTACGTCTGAGAATGTGTGTGTGCCTATATGCAGGCGAGTATGTGCAAATATGTATGTGTGTGTGTGTGTGTGTGAATCATGATTTGTCTATATATACACTTCACACACACACTACATGCATGTATACACAAACACACGCACACTCACACGATATCAGATGTTTATTCACACTGGTAAGTGTGTATGCATGCTTCAGCACAAAACATTGTGCAAACAAGAAGGAAAGATAACATTGAATACTAAATGTAGAGTCGTCTTATATCTGCAAATTCTTATTGGCGGTTTCCCGTTTTCAATTTTCTGAAGATCACAAACATGAAACTTGGAGTAACTTTTACCGAAGTTTTCAGCTTCTAATACACACACACACACACACACACACACACACACACACACACACACACACACACACACACACACACACACACATACATACATACATACATACATACATACATACATACATACATGCATACATAAAACTAATCACTCTTTATTTCTTTTTTCCAGATAACTTCATTTTTCTGAGAGACAGAAAAAGACGATACTGCTACTTACATCAACGTACCTTGACAACCAGAACTTTAGGAAAGGATTTCCCCCCATGACTGGCATACTTTTGACAATTATGCCTTTTTACCAATATTCTTTATAGTTACAGTTTTGATCTTTGTGTTCTGTACTTTTGAAGCTCTTGAGATAAATTTAAGATAAGGATCTTCTCAGATAGGCAACAGAACATCTCTTTTGTCCAGTGCTCCGTGTTCTCTCTTCATAGTTTCCCTACACTTTAATTATTTGAAGCAACAGAGTACTTGTCAACTATTCTAACTGGCTTCTGACATTTAGGTACTTTGACGCCCCTGATCTTAGCAATTGCACCTTTGACAAAGAGGCGGCTCCTACAATTGCATCTTTGACAAAGAGGCGGCTCCTGGACCGGCTAGAAATAGCAGCAAAATTTCTCTCAAGTTACACCCTACGTCTTATACAAAGTGAAAACAAAAAATGTCATATTGGATTATATAGTTTGAGAAACAACTTCTGAGAAGATGAGACGGTCATGGCTGGAATGCCTGTAATCATATATTTGTTCACTGATGGCTCACCTGGAGTTAATTATATTTGAAAGCGAGCCAAAGAAGGACACTTATCGGTCTCCGGAACTGAAAGAAATAAAAGCCAAATTTCCTTCAACTCAGTTACAGGTATCTTAAAAAAGGACATGTTGGTTAATGTAATCTGCAGTATACTATGACTGAAAAATGGGATGGCCATTACTGATCATAGATATGCTCTATCAACAATTATGTTGATAGCTAAACATTGTTATTATATAACAATTACAGCGTGGGATATTCATTTTAGCCATTTAAGAACACACTTCATTTAACTCAGCCGTCTCTCACAGTCGAACAGAATTTGATAGTAGCATGAATCATGGCTTTACTCCTGTTTTTTTCGTGGTTGTCTAGTTGCTCCTGACCTTCGCACTCTTGACCCCGGCTGAACCTCAAAGACATAACGACTAGAAGAGAGAGGGGAGAAGAGAGGAGGAGGGAGAGAAAGAGAGATTCACACTAGTAACTGGTACTTCGACCGGTATTTTATTTTATCGACTCTGGAAGAACGAAAGGCAAAAATTGACTTTGGCACGATACGAACTCAAAACGTAGTGAACCGAAACAAAATCCGACTCTCTCTGACAATTCTGCCAATCTAGCATCCTAGGCTGGTACTTTGTTGACACTGGAACGACGGGAAGTAAACTTTTAACTTGGCGAGATTTGAAGTCTGAACGTAAAAAAAAAACAAATATTGCAAGCATACCGAACAAATACTGCAAAGCATTTTGTCTGACACTTGCTCAAATCTGCCAATTCACTGCCTCTTAATATTACAGTCCCTGACACAGTAATTCTATTGTTATTATATACACAACAGCAATATATTCGATGTCTTTGACTTGTTCAACTTTGACAGCAACAACTTTGACATATCATGATCAAACTTAACATCAACACGCGTGCCCTTAGCATCTAAACTAATATCAGTTCTCCACCATGAGAGCTTCTGTGTGGGCGATTGCTCTACAAAAATTAGCAGCCAAATCTTCCAAAGGGCGATTTGGATAATGGGATTCTAGATGCTGTGTCTGTAAAACAAAACAGAGGAGAAAGTCATGGCTGAAAAGTTTTTGAAAATAGGTGTGACCTGGGTTAATAGCTGCTAAATGAGAAGATTCTATTCGGTCACACGACCAGCTAAAACTATCCACCAAATTTCTCGCTGTTTCTTTAAAAAGAATGCATTGAATAATAAAGAAATCGAGGGAAAATGTATGATGGTCACGGACGGAATGCCTTTGGTCATAGGTCTGCTTGCTTAGAGATCACTTAGGACTCAATAGACAACAGTAATGCCAGCTTGTACTTTCACCACTGTTATTCATATCATTATATCTTGACCTCTGTTAGTTATGACATATATTCACTTCGATCTCTTTCATCCATGACATGTATTTATGTTGACCTCTGTTATCCATGACTTCTAGAGTCTTTACCTCCTGTTATCTAACACATCTATATACCTTTGCATCTGTTATCTAAATCAGTTGATTAAGTATGTTTTATTAGTTTCAAACTAATGACATCCATATCTTTGGCCACTTATGTATTTGATATTTACGTCTCTGATATCTATGTTTTTATAACTACGTCTCTATCACACACACACAGACACACATACATACACACCTACATACGCACATAAATATATTGCCAATATATATATATTCAATACACAATATATGGATTTTACTAATCCGGTGGTATTCATAAACAAAAACTCCTTGATGCATCACGCTATTAAATCACATAGAATGTAGAGTTCGATACAATAGAAAAACATTAGAAGTGAGTGTATATATTATAAATAAAGAGAGGAATCTACGAAACAATTGTAGTTGGTTACGGATATCCAATGGTAAAATAAATTTTATCCATCGTATATCTCTTCTTTTTATTTATGATACATACATACATACATACATATATATATATATATATATATATATATATATATATATATCACATTCACGTTATTGACATCAACTTCATTGAACATTTATATTTTGACACCTGCATTCTTGCCACCAATGCTCTTCATGTGTATTTCAACATCTACGTCCGTGACATTGAGATTAATGACATAATTAAGATGTCAAATACAAATCGTATCAAACGCATCGGTGTCACCAATTTGCATATTTTTGACATGTATGTATGTCTTTTGACATCGATGTCTTTCATAAGCATGTCTTTCATGTCAATATCTCTACCATCTATTCCCTTTTTTAGTTTATCTCAATAGATTTCCGATAGACTTCAAAACCTGCAATACAAGCTACGGCGTTACGAAGCTACAAGCTTCGTAAACAAGGTGATTAAAGATAGAAAAATATAGGTAATGGTTGTATATGCATAATCCAAGAAGTTCCCATCTATGTCTTTGACATGTTTTTTGTGGCAATGTTTTCAGCATATACGTCTTTGATAACCAATGTCTGATGAGTGTGCCAAAGACATGTATATCTTTGACATGTATATCTTAGGCATTATTACTATGATATATGTATGTCACATCTTTGACATATATGCTTTTTGACATGTATATGCCTTATCTTTCACATATATGTGTTTCACATCATACATACATACATACATACATACATACATACATACATACATATATGTCTTTACCCGGTATGCCTTTGAAATTTTTGTTTTCGACATCAATATCTTTGGAATATGTCTTTGATAGATATATCTTTCATTCTTCGCATGTAGAGCTTTCCAGTGTATATCATTTACTTAAAGACTGTAGGAAACACGTGCCAATATTCTTGGGCATGTTGAAGTAAAGATAGAAGAAACTACGGCTCTGACTATATCCCTCGCCCAATTGCTTGCGACAGAATTGACTCCACTAAAGATACCTTACCCTATAACCAGCTGGTGGTGTTAATCTGGACGACTTATGAAGTCTCCCATCCAATTATAATTACAGGTTATCCAAATTTTATTCAGGATACTGTTCAACATAAAGTTACAATAGAAGATGCTGAATGTGTAATATAAGTCGATTGAAGTGGAAACCACGTGATCGTGAAGCAAACTTTTTAACCACATACTGTTATATCTGCATATTATTTTCCTTGGCATCAATAAATTTCCTATCTAAACCATTGGCCTCTAGGTATTTGTCATTTGGGGATCGGCAGCTAGATTTTTGATCTAGTCATCTTTGACTTATCAGAACTCTTTCTATGTAGCTATAACTCCGACAGTCAAATGTTATATACTTTGACTTACGGCAGTCAATGTTAAGAATGTTTTAAAGATATAGTTCTTCAACATTCATAACATTCATGTCTCTGGCATTATTATATTTCCGACCGTTGACACTTTAACAACTCAGAAATCTTCAAGCCCTTAAATATCGCTGACACATGTCGTTCCCTTTTAAATATACATCCTATTTGATACATCAACCAACTTCAGCGTCATGGCAAATGTGTATGTGTACGAGGACGATCAAAGATCGTTTCTGCTTTATGATATATTGTAAATGAAACATTCCTTGATCGAACAGCCTCGAGCGTTGCTAATGCTGTTAAGCATAGTTCCCAGATACTGGGATATCT
>NC_142943.1:20988901-21058901 GCF_046866305.1 Octopus bimaculoides
GTACTCATAAGTGTGACTACATAATCTTTCTTGGAACAATAAGATAGGATCATAGAATCCTTTTGAAATCCAAATATTGTGCTCTTGATTTCTCTTTCTTTTCCATTTGTGAAAGCACTTGGAAGTTCTACTCTGTTCTTTCTAATTGTTCCAACTAAAGTAGTTTTTTTTTTGCTAAGTAGCTTTCGAGCCAATCCTAGACTTGTAAAAAAAATTATCACAAGTTATATTGCGACCGATATTTTCAAGTTCTTTTACTGGATCTTCAACAACTCTTGAACCTTGATCTGTCTCTCTCCTTTTTACTGGATCTTTTCCAGTGTAAATTTGCATTTTCCAGGCATAAGATATTTCACTGTCAAATATTTCCCAAAATTTTAATTCCATATTTCCCTGATTTTGAAGGAATATATACCTGGAATGGGCAGCGCCCTCTGAATGAAACTAATTGTTCATCAACTGTCATGCATGAACTTTGAACATATCCATCTTGCAAATTTTGATTCCACATTTCAAATACTTCTCTTGTGAGCTTCATTTTATCATCACTTCTCTTTTTTTCTTACACTAGCATCATCAAAACCCTGATATAAATAATAATAATAATAATAATAATAATAATAATAATAATAATAATAATAATAATAATAATAATAATGATAATCGTACTATGATTACAGTAACAGAGTTTAACCCCAGAAGATTGAAGTTTGAAGGCCCAAATGTGAGAGTGAAGAATGTAGTTTATCAATGTAAGGTAAAGACTCAGACAGATGTTAGCCTATACGTGGGTTGTTCTTTGGGACAAATCTGTAGAAGAGTATCTAACCATTTTAGTACCTTTAGAGATAGAAGTAAAATAGCGAGTACTAGTCTTAGTAAATTCATTTGTGAACTGAAGGAACAAAAAAAGCAATATTCGTTAGAATGGTCAATTATTGGGAAACCTTTCCCTTATGACAAAGGTAAGAGATATTGCTCGCTGTGTAATCTAGAATTATATTTTATATTATTCTCTAAGGGTAAGTTAATAAATAAACTCACATACAATGCTTTCAGATGTAGCCATTATCTTAGACATACATTTTTCTGGTTTAAATAAATTATAAATTTCAGTATGATCGGGTATTATAGTATAATATTAGGTTTAAAAACAGGGTATAATTTACCACTACTAATAAAATTGTATTTGTGTTTGTTTACTAAAGTTTCTAGAGATAATATAATATAGATTTCCATTGGTTTAGAATTTATTACGAGGAATCAATAATTTGTAATACTTGATTGTTTATAATTAATAATATTATGAGGGTTTTCTCCCTTCAACGGACTTTTATTTAAGGAGGAATTTCAGTATGAATCAGACTTAGAGATTATGTTTTTGGTGTTTACTTTTTACTTTTTACTCTGAGGATGTGTAAGGTAATTTACTTATTTAAGGTAATTTACTTATTTAATTGACAGTTAAATATAACCTTATACAGAAATTTTGACATAGGTAATAAGCTTCAATAATAATGGATATTAGCGTCAAAACTTTCATTTAAATTTTTTATATATAACCAAGGAGCTCGATCCATAAGGAGTTTACTATAGACCTTCGGGGAGAAATTTTTGCCATTTTGGTAAAGATTACATGTTTATCTCACCAATACATTGTGGAGATATCATTATATGAACACACACACACACACACACACATATATATATATATATACATATATATATACACACACATACATACATACATACATACATACATACATACATACATACATACATACACACACATATATACACACATATACATATACATGTGTGCTTGTGTGTGTGTGTGTGTGTGTGTGTGTGTGTGTGTGTGTGTGTGTGTGTGTGTGTGTGTGTGTGTGCATATGTGTTCTTGTGCAAAATGCTTCATTTCATATTGCTCCAGTCCTCCTTTCGATCAGTGGGGAATGTCGGCCTGCTCGCCCAGCCAGCGGGATGATGTTATTCGAAGGCTAAGACGATGCAAAGCGCATTGTGACTAGCGATGTGTAACAACAGCTGGTTGTCTGGTCGGTCGCGTGATCACGTGAAGTCCACGTTTTTTTTGTGACGTCCTGTACCCAGATATGCATCTATATATACATGTAGATGTAGGTATGTACATACATGTACGTATATATGCATATACTCACATATTATTTGTATTATTTATATATGTATATATATATATATGTGGTGGGGGTATGATTGTTTGTGTGTGCGTATACTAAATATATGATTATCACAAATATTTGACAGCTAGAATATATATTGTTCAAAATAATTCTACTCTAGTTTTGACCACTAACTTTTGTGAAAAAACAGAGACATAGTAAAATATGTTCCTTAGGGAAAGGTCTGTTTAAGAAGCACACTTTACAACCATTTGGTTTCGAGTACAGTCCCTCTGCGCGGTACCTTAGCCAAGTGTCTTCTACTATAATCCGGAGCTGACCAATGCCTAGCAGTGGGAAACTGTTTATATAGCAACGCGTGCAGGTATGTGCGTCTGTTTGTGTTTGTGTTGAGTTTTGTTACTCACCACCGCTTAACAAGTAATTGTTTGTTTACGTCCTTGTAAGTTAGCAATCCGGCAAAAGGTACCGTTACAATAAGTACAGGAGCTGGTTGATGTTTTTTGGGGTTTTTTTTACTAAACTTTTCAAGGTTGTGCCCCCAGCCTGGCTGTAGTCCAATAAGTGAAACAAGTTAAAAGATAAAAAAATAACCGTGCTAAGAAAGAATAATTAGATGTGTTGTTTTAACTATTTTCAAGTGTTTAGAGAAAATTGCAACGTTGCATTTGTTTGGCAAGTAAATTACCTAAGATTGAGTGTTGTAATTAAGACTATTACACTGTTTGAGAGTCATTTTAGGTCTTTTAATTGGTCTTGAAATATAAAAAAGATTTGTCACGCTTTTGTAATCTAGTCACTGACATAATGCAGTGGAACTGGGACAGTGGCAAATTTTACGAGTACGACAAAATACTTGACATATAGAATAACCGAAAATTTGTAAGTAATGATCGTAGCCGCTTCAACATGGCTGTCCGTTCGAACGGACCTTACTGTGATTTTTTAACCCCAAGAGGACATCTCTAGATAGTTATCGATGCACAGTTGCAACCGATATATTGTGAGCAGGGGAGCGAACCCCTAACGACAAGACCTGCCAACCAGCCTGGTTATATGGGTATTTCTGCCTCTCTTCAGTACTGGACACCTCGTCTGCTAGAGATGGCAGTAGCTCGCCTCGGCTTGCAATATATATAATTTCAAGCGACAAAGAGACACAGAGACACAGAGATGTCATCATCATCATCATCATCGTTTAACGTCCGCTTTCCATGCTAGCATGGGTTGGACGATTTGACTGAGGACTGGTGAAACCGGATGGCAACACCAGGCTCCAGTCTGATTTGGCAGAGTTTCTACAGCTGGATGCCCTTCCTAACGCCAACCACTCAGAGAGTGTAGTGGGTGCTTTTACGTGTCACCCGCACGAAAACGGCCACGCTCGAAATGGTGTCTTTTATGTGCCACCCGCACAAGCCAGTCCAGGGGCACTGGCAACGATCTCGCTCGAAAATCCTACAGGAGCCAGTCAGGCGGTACTGGCAACGGCCACGCTCAAAATGGTGCATCTCATGTGCCACCCGCACAAGAACCAGTCCAGGGGCACTGGCAACGATCTTACTTGGCTTGCCGGGTCTTCTCACGCACAGCCCATTTCCAAAGGTCTCGGTCCGTAGTCATCGCCTCGGTGAGGCCCAATGTACGAAGGTCTTGCCTCACCACCTCAGCCCAGGTCTTCCTGGGCCTACCTCTTCCACGGGTTCCCTCAACTGTTAGGGTGTGGCACTTTTTCACGCAGCTATCCTCCTCCATTCTCACCACATGTCCATACCAGCGCAATCGTCTCTCTTGCACGCCACAACTGATGCTTCTAATGTTCAGCTTTTCTCTCAAGATACTTACACTCTGACGGGTATTCACATTGACATTACACATCCAACGGAGCATACTGGCTTCATTCCTTGCGAGCTTACGTATGTCCTCAGCAGTTACAGCCCATGTTTCACTGCCATGTAGCATGGTTGTTCGTACGCATGCGTCATACAGTCTGCCTTTTACTCTGAGTGAGAGTCCCTTTGTCGCCAGCAGGGGTAAGAGCTCTCTAAACTTTGCCCAGGCTATTCTTATTCTAGCAGCTACACTTTCAGCGCACCCACCCCCACTACTAACTTGGTCGCCCAGATAGCGGAAGCTATCGACTACCTCTAGTTTTTCACCCTGGGATGAGATAGAAGTTGTTTCCTGTTTGTTTGCAGTCTTTATTGCACCTGAACATCTGCCACAAACAAAAACTAACTTGCTAGTTAACCTGCCTTTGATGTTGCTGCACCTCTTATGTGTCCATAGCTTGCACCGGGTACATCTTATAGAGTTACTACCTACTCCTTTTCTACATACTGAGCAGGGCCATCTACCTGAAGGGGTTTGTGTTTTATCTACCTTCCTACTTATTAGGATTTTGGTTTTAGCTAGGTTGACTCTAAGGCCCTTCAATTCTAGACCTTGCTTCCACACCTGAAACTTCTCCTCTAGTTCTGATAGTGACTCCGCAATTAGGGCAAGGTCATCAGCATAGAGGAGCTCCCAGGGGCAACCTGTCTTGAACTCCTCTGTGATTGCCTGGAGGACTATGGTAAATAATAGGGGGCTGAGGACGGAACCTTGGTGGACCCCTACCTCTACCCGGAATTCATTGCTGTACTCATTTCCAACCCTCACCTTACTGGCCGCATCTCTGTACATGGCTCGCACAGCTCTCACTAGCCATTCTTCTATCCCAAGTTTCCTCATTGACCACCAGATAAGGGATCGGGGGACCCTGTCAAAGGCTTTCTCCATGTCAACGAAAGCCAGGTACAGAGGTTTATCCTTGGCTAGGTATTTCTCTTGCAACTGTCTCACTAGAAATAAGGCATCAGTAGTGCTTTTACCTGGCACGAACCCAAACTGCATCTCATCTAAATTGATTCGCTCCCTAATTAGTTGGGCTATGACCCTCTCTGTAACTTTCATAACCTGATCTAACAGCTTGATGCCTCTGTAATTATTTGTATCTAAAGCGTCCCCTTTACCTTTGTAGCAGTTGACTATGATGCTGCTACACCAGTCATAGGGTATGACTCCTTCGTGTATCACCTGGTTCGTAATACGGGTGACTAGGCTATAGCCAACACTGCCAGATATTTTGAGCATCTCTGCAGTGATTCCTGATGGGCCGGGGGCTTTCCCGGTCTTCATACTCTTAATTGCTTTATCTACCCTGGTACTATCAACTCGGATAGCTGGTCCCTCTATTGGGTCGACATAAGGCAGGCTCTCTTTCTCCCATTCATTCTCTTTATTAAGCAATCTATCGTAGTGGCATCTCCAGACCTCTTTCTTTGCATCCTCATTTAATGCAAGCGTACCATCATCCATGCGAACACATTTCTCTCCTACAACATCACTATTCTCTCTCCTACACTGTCTTGCAACACGAAATACCTCGAGTCTTTGGTCCTCACGGCGCAGAACATTGGCAAATCTTTCCTTATCTGCTTCCCCTCTGGCTAAATAAACCTGTCGCCTAGCCTCCCTTCTGGCACATTGGTACAATTCCCTGCTACCACCGTTCTTCCAGTCCTTCCAAGCTTGTTTCTTTTGTCTAATAGCCCTGTCTACCTCCTTGTTTCACCACCACGTTACTCTGGGTTGGGAGGGGACCTTACACCACCCACAAATCTGGTCGGTGGCTTTCAACAGGTTGTCCCGCAGAAATCTCCAATTGTCTTCCACGTTGTATGATGCTATATCCCCTTCTATTTCGTTAAATGCTTCAAGTAACTTGTCTCTAAGTCTCTGTCCGTTTGCAGGGTCTTTAAGCTTCCACACCCTTCTTCTCCAAGCCTGTCTAATTCTGGGCACCCATTTTGCCTTGATCCCAAAGTCGCTAACTACTAATCTATGTTGTGGGGTACATTCTTCGCCAGGGTAGGTTTTGGCATTTATAAGCCGCCCTCTTTCCCTATTTCTGGCGAGGATGTAGTCGATTTGGCTAGAGTGTCTGCCGGAGCGGTAGGTGACTAGGTGACTGGCAGGTTTCCTGAAGTTGGTATTGCAGACCATAAGATTGGTTGCATCACAGAACTCCAGCAGTCTGGTTCCCTCCTCGTTGCGGGAACCGAAGCCATAGCCTCCATGTATGCCATGGAAGCCCCCAGCACGACGTCCGACATGCCCGTTGAAGTCTCCAGCCACAAAGAGAAGGTCCCTGTCACTCGTCGACGAGGTAGTTTGCAAGAGGGTGTCATAGAATTGGTCTTTCAGACCATCTGGTAGCCCAGGTTGAGGTGCATAGGCTGAGATGACAGTAGCTAATCTATGATGATGTATGTATGTATATATATATATATATGTACACTAACGGACACACATATATATATACATACGTATATGTAATATCTATATATGTGAATGTATGTATGTATGTATGTATTATATATATATATATATATATATATATATATATATATATATATATATATATATATATATATATATATATATATATGTATGTATGTATGTATGCATGTATGTATGTATGTATGTATGTATGTATGTATGAATATATGTATATATATATACATATATATAAATATATATATATATATATATATATATATATATATATATGAATATATATATGTGTGTGTATATATGTGTGTGTATGCATGTGTATGTATATATATATATATATATATATATGTATATGCATGTGTGTATGTATGTATGAACGTATATACGTACGCACACACACACATACATTAATGTCTCGGTTTACGAGTTGATTTCTTCCCGGATGCCGCTCGTAAAGCAGAGCAATAATGTCCCATAGCAGCAATGACATTTTGAGCTGCCATTTTACTCTGCAGTTGTGTAGATGCGACAGGACCAGTGTTGCCACATACAAAAAATAGCTGTTTAAATTGTTTGGAGTGGCTGTGTGGTAAGTAGCTTGCTTACCAACCCACATGGTTCTGGATTCAGAACCATGGCAAGGAGACAGAAAATGTACAGTAAATACAAACTGAAAAATAACAATATACAAAATGCTCGGTGGATGATAGCAACCTGTAAAATGTGCTGAGATTTTGCACGTCGAGTTTTTGCACTAAATTAAATAAAATTAGAAGGTGTCTTCAAGTTTTTGAAATGGTAAGTTATTTTGCATCACCCTAATATATATATATATATATATATATATATATATATATATATATATATATATATATATATATATATATATATATATATATACACATATATACATATATATATATATATAAATATATATATATATATCTATATATATATATATATATATATATATATATATATATATATATATATATATATATATATATATATATATATATATATATATATACATATCTATATATATATATATTATCGACTATTTCCAGTAAATATTGGTACTTTGTTGTACCACTATCCTAGATACGTATACATATATATATATATATATATATATATATATATATATATATATATATATATATGTAGAGAGAGAGAGAGAGAGAGAGAGAGAGAGAGAGAAAGAAAGAAAGGCATTAGTCAAGTACAGAGTGTAATAAGAGATTATATATATGACAAGGGAACACATAATTTCTTGTTCCCTTGTCGTATGTGTGTGTTAGTGTGTGTGTGTGTGTGTGTGTGTGTGTGTGTGTGTGTGTGTGTGTGTGTGTGTGTGTGTGTGTGTGTGTGTGTGTGTGTGTGTTAATCAGGGGCATCAAGGAAAAACACTATGACACATTGTGCAGATGGATATTATCAATAATGCACAACCGTTATCGACCACACACGAACATCTATAGCAAAGATTCTCAATAGTTTTGATATCGAGGTATACTAGAGATAGCAAAAAAAAGTGATACATTTCTTATTGAAAGAAAATAAAATTATTGGCATACTTCACATGGCAAGTTAAAAAGAAAAAGAAAAATATATATTAAATTTATTGCTTACTTGATTTTATTAACCATTCTTGTGTACAACTAAATTGTGAATAACATGTTTTGCAAGATGAACAAGCATAGATATGAACTATGTAAAACCTTAGATAATTTTTTTTACATCTTCCGTGCACTTTGATAATCCTTGCAGCACTTGGTTTGAGAAATTCCGATCTCTGTGGATCAACAACACATCGGAACAGTAAACACCTAAACTATCTCCGAAGCTCTGTATCTTGGGTTACGAACACCACAATATTAAATTCATGTCACAACAACTGTGAAGTCAACTATCTCACTATGAACTAACAAGAGAGCCTCTATATGGTCCTTCAACACACTAGAAATAGCAACCAAATTCTCCCTCAGATTACACATTGTTATTTGTTGTTGTTGTTTATTTCTAAAAAAAAAAAGGACCCACTGGTTGTATAGTGTAGTCTAGATTACACTGTCTAAATATATGTCGTGATGATCATGGTTGGAATACTTTCGACCAGAAGTTTGTTTAACCTGAGCTGGCTTGAGGTTAAACCACCTCACTGAACCAATACTGTCTTTAATACATTTTCAACCATTTACTTCCACTTTGTTTATCATCTGTGATGACATGAAGCAAAGGTTTCAATGTCCAGTGTGACCACTAACATAAGTTGCAATCCTCTGAACGAAAGAAGGCTGAGCGAAAGAAATTGATGCAGTATCATCAAGAAACTCACTGCCCTTTCTAGAAGCAACCACGAGATGAAGGATGCGTGAGAACGGGGGGAGATGGAGCCATAAGCTGTAAGAAAGAAGTCAACCAGTTGAGAGATACATGAACAGAGTTAAACAGCTAAAGCAACAAAATTTCAACAATACACTAACCACCACCATTCTGATACTACTCTCATTATCGTCTTCGTTAACAGTATTTTGTTTTAATTACTAATGATGGTAATGAGATCTGTGAGGCTCTTTGTCTGCTGCTTTTTAGCCCAGGTTTATGGCATTCATCTGATGAGGGATATAACTGTACATGGACAAGACGTTAGCATTCCTATGTGATATGAAACTATTCTCGACTGCAAGTTAAACTGTGGCAACGGCAATTTCTGAGTTCCTTCCCGAAGAGAACAGAAAATAGATTTGACTTTGCGATCTGAGAACTATTAACCCAATTGCTCATCCATACAACCATCTCATCACCACGTTAATGATACACGTAGCTTAAACAATAGAGCTACAACATCAACAACAACAGCAGCAGCAACAACGAGAAATCTAGTGTTATACCACAGCAAAAGATCAACGGTCACACAGTAATAAAATCAAAAATAACAGTATCAACGCTACCATCTTAAGAACGGTAACATTTAAAACCGAAAAAAAAAAGCGTCGACATAACTATAGCAACAATCACAACAATGTCAACAACGGAAGTGACGCTGACAATAATAGTAACTGCACCCCCCCCCCACCACCACCACCACAAAAAAGACGACAGTCTTTTGGTCTGTATCTCTTTTAGTCATGTTGTCTTTTCTCTGTATCCCACTTTCTCGCTCTCGTCTCTTTCTTTCTCACATATACGCAGCGGATTTGAAGGAGAATTTGGTTGTTATTTCTAGCGTGCTGAGGAACCATATAGAGGCTCTCTTGTTAGTTCATAGTGAGATAGCTGACTTCACAGTTGTGATACGAATGTAATATTGTAGTGTTTGTCTATATCGAACCCAAGATATAGAGATTCTGAAATGGTTTAGTTGTTTACTGTTCCGAAGTGTTCTTGATCCACAGAGATCAGTATTACTCAAACGAAATGCTGCAAGGATTATCTAGGTGCTTGGCAGATTTTTTAAAATATTCTCTAAGGTTTTAGATAGTTCATACCTATACTTGTTCATCTTGCAAAACATGCTATTCACAATTTAGTTGTACAACAAGAATGGTTGAGAAAATCAAGTAAGCAATAAACTTAATATATACTTTTCTTTTTCTTTTTAACTTAACATAAGAAATGTTTCACTTTCTTTTCCTTTTTTATGTCTAGTATACCTCGATATCAAAACTATTGAGAACCTTTGCTATAGATGTTCGTGTGTAGCCGATAACGGTAGTACATTATTGATGATATCCATCTGCACAATGTCATAGTGTTTTTCGATTTATCTTGAAGCACCAGTTTAATCTGTGGACGCGTATGGCTTAACGTATTCCAAACTCCCTAACGTTTACCTCGAAACTATCCACAAACAACAGAACTATTCCCGCCTTGCTAATTCTGAGCAGACAACAATATTTCACAGAGGGAAACGGTAATTGTTTATGTAGAATATACTATTCTTGGTTAATGACAATATCAATCAAAGAACTCTGCGAAGAAGTCACTTAAAATCTACAATAAAGGTAAAGTATCTTATTAAATTTATTGAGAAATATTCAGCAAAACCATATTGACTTATTTCTTGAAAGAATTCCATTTAACATTTTGTTTAGAGCCCCGTGATTCAGGCTTGATGATATATCATCAACTAACGTACTCTTCGCGAAGAAGCCTCATAGCACATATGCAACAACTAGGATGAGAGGACTTCTCATCCTTTTATTCCTAACAGCACAATGCAGGGATAGGAAAGATACATGTATAAGGATGGAACATGTTGGATTGGTTGTCATTTAGGAATTGCATGATGTAACAAGTCAGATTCATCGCAAAAATGGGGCGAAGTTATTTTCCCTTTGTTTATGATAAGTAGTCGGGTGCTTCTGGAAAGGAACATATTTGTACTATACAGTGTTTAATCTTACAATGACCACTACAATACTCTCTTTTCTATAAACAATCATTAGCATGAGAAAAATGAAGGTAAAAAGATGCATTGCAGGATAGTGAGAAAAAAAAAGGAGAGAAAAAAAAGGAACAGTGCGTGATAGAAAGGAAACATCATAAGTGTAAAATTTGAAAAATAAAATTGCCAAGAGTGAGTATAAAAAGAAGAGAGGACAAGTAAGTGACAATGAAGATAAGGTTGTAGAGAATAGTAGGGGACTGTAGAATTAATTTAAAAAATACCTAAAATTTAAAAAGAAAAAAGAATAAGATCGTAAAAAATAAAGGAAGGAGAAAGATAGAAAAAAGTTCGCGAAAGAGAGTGAAAAAGATTGAAAAACACGGCTAAAAAACAGAAATGCAGAAAAAAATCTGGAAAAAAAATATGACCGAATGTGATGGTAGGATTTTAAGTTTAATCATAACCGTAATTATGATCATACATCTAAAACATTATATCCCTGGGGTCTGTGCGCAAAACATGTGGTTACTAGAGAAGGGACAGGAAATCATGAAGCATAAGTTATTCGAATATCAGGGTTCATTTGCCTCAAAACTGAAAGATTTT
Organism: Octopus bimaculoides; assembly: GCF_046866305.1. Classification (NCBI taxonomy): domain Eukaryota; kingdom Metazoa; phylum Mollusca; class Cephalopoda; order Octopoda; family Octopodidae; genus Octopus; species Octopus bimaculoides. The sequence continues at coordinate 21,000,401 of NC_142943.1, forward strand.
GAGCAGAGAACTGACGCGGCCTACCGGCACGGAAATTGCGGGGGAAGGGTGACGTCACCTCCCACCCAAAGGATTTTGCCCTCGCAGAATTAGTTTGTGGTGGGAAAAATAAAGACGGATAGTTTTTGAACGCTCCTCGTACGTACGAAAAGGATATAAAGAATATATAAATTTATTTTAATGTATTTACTCTAAATTATTTTCTACATATCATCCCATCATTCAGCTTTTGATATTTTCATATGTTTATACATTATCACTGAGAAAGTTTACAAAAGGCTAAATGAACACTTTTCATCAAGAAATATTTTCGCTATATCTACAAAACATTCATATCTATCACAGATATTATATACGCATATGTGTGTATAAGTATGTGTTTTGTGTGTACATGTGCGTATGTATATATCTGGTTATATACATACTCACATACATGTATGTATGTGTATATACATGTGTGTGCGTGTGTGTGTATATACATGTATGTATATATATATATAATCTATAAGTAGGTAAGTATGTATCTATACATACACACACATGCATACATATACTCACATATACACACACAAGCACACACACGCACATGCACGCGCATACGCACACATACACATACGTACACACATACACACACACACACACACACACACACACACATACACATAAGCTCTTTCAGCCTGGTTACAATCAAAATATCGTGTTTGAGTTTAGTGGTGGTACTACTACTACTACTACTACTACTACTACTACTACTACTACTACTACTACTACTACTACTACTACTACTACTACTACTACTACCCCCACCACCAAGCCATCTTCATTCAACCCTAAACTACATTTCATCAACGCCAGTAGTTTCAGATCGTTAGGTCAGTTACAGTATGCTGCTTCCTATAAGATTTTTATCAACCATCAAACCCTCCGTGAGCCATTGTGTCGATGATAATTTAGTTATTTAGTAAAAGCGCTGGTTTCTAAGAACTCCCCGGGGGGACCGAAACTGCTGATGTAATTGGTGTTCAAATATAATTTCCAGTGTTGGAAAAAATTCAACTAATGAATACTCAAAATAAATAGCCGTCAGAGCATCAGAAATAGCGTCACATAAACAGATTTACTGGTGCATTATGCTGCACATTAAGTCATTTCTGCAGCTGACGAACAAAACTATGTATATTTATATATTTATTTATTTATTTATTTGATAGAAAAACATTACAGAAAAAAATCTATTGTTCATTTTTAAATAGACATTTATGGCACGAAAGACCGATAAAACAAACAGTTTTATCGTCTTCTTTTGTTACTTCAAAGTTACTGTTGTTTAACAGAGCGATCATTGTTCATTTGTTCTCGCTACTTTGAGGGAATTACATCATCAGGATTGCTGAAAAAGCAGTGACAGCAGAATAATTGCGACAGAAATAAGGATTGAAGTCCCCTTCACTACGAAGTAGCCCCTGTAATCTGGTGCTTAGTGGATTTGGTTTTGTAATGCATAACAGATGAAAGATAAAAACCTGCTGAGACAAGACGTCAGTCAACTGCAGATATTTTCCAAAAAATGTACTATACAGGGTGTCCACAAGGTCTGGGTACATGGAGTAAATAAATTCATAACATAAGCAATTAAATATACGAAATAATAATTTCTTAAAGTATGTGATAAACCCCATGTACCCAGACTTTGTGGACACCCTGTATAATGCCAGGCTTTCAAGAAGTAGAAAAATACCTACAAGTTATTTTAACTTGCAATATAGGAGTTGGTTGCGAGCTGGCAGACTCATTAGCACGCCTCTTTTTTTTTATGTTCTGAGTTCAAAATCCGTCGAGTTCGATTTTACTTTTCATCCTTTCGGGATCGATAAAATAAGTGTAACTTGAGAAGTAGGATCGATATAATTGAATTACCCCCTCCTCTTAAATTTCTGGCCTTGTTCCAAAATTTAAAATAAGAATTGGTTAATTCCGCTGAGACCGACTTTGCCATTCGTCCTTTCAGGGTCGATAAAATAAGTACCAGTTGAGCATTGGGACCGATGTAATCGACTATCCCCCCTCCCCTTAAATTGCTGGCCTTATGCCAAAATTTGAAATCAATATAAAAATTGATTAATTCCACGAGATTGACTTCGCCTTTCATCCTTTCACGGTCGATAAAATAAGTACCAGTTGAGCACTGGGTCGATATAATCGACTTAGCCCCTTCCCCAAAATCACTGGCCTTGTACCAAAATTTGAAACCAATATAAGAGTTCATTTTCGAATCCTATATTCCGTCAGCCAAAGAACCTTTATTAATGCAATGTTACTCCAATGTTACTTCCACAGTATCTCCCTAACCGAGTTTAATGAAATATCGCTAGCATGGTGGCTTAAATTTAGCGCAGCAATCTAAAGGAACACTCGTCTATGATATAGTGCCCCTGTCATTGCCTAAAATAAATAGATTTGCCCTCTCATGATACCTAAATAATTAGCAATCTGGCAGAGTTGTTATAGCGGTGGACAGAATTTACTGCAATATTTGCACCGGTTCTATGAGCTCTCAGTTAAAATTCCACTGCTCGCTGAAGTCAGCTTTGCTTTTCATTCCTTCGTGATCAATAAAGTCCCATTCAAGTGGTGGGGGTCGATTATTTCTCATTCTCTCTCTGTCTCCCACTTCCTCTTTTTCTCCTTCTCTTCCTCTCTCTTTCTTTTCTCTCCCTCTCTCTTTTTCTCACTGTCACAGAATATCGTGGTATAAATATGTGTGTGTGTGTGTGTGTGTCCGCGTTTGTCTCCCCCACCATCGCTAGACAACTGATGCTGGTGTGTTTACGTCCCCGTAACGTAGCGGTTCGGCAAAAGAGTTACTCTAGAATAAGTACCAGGCTTACAATGTATAAGTCCTGGGGTCGATTTCTTCGACTAAAACCCTTAAGAAGGCGATGCTCCAGCATGACCGCAGTCGAATGACTGAAACAAGTAAAAGAATAAAAGACTATGTTGACACAGCCCCCCCCCCCTTCTATTTACTGCAAGTCGACAGACTCCCATCGTTGCTTTATATTTGCTATATATCGGACTCTCATCGCGGGGTGAGTCTCGGAGTCCATAGCTTCTCTAAAGATACCATCAAGTCTAACATCACAAATTATATTCTTTTATATACCCAAGGGCTTATTTTTTTTAGGCTTAGTACTTATTCTATCGGAACCTTTTGCCGAACCGCTAGGCTACGGGGATGTAAACACGCCAACACTGGTTGTCAAGCAGTGATGGAGGAACGAGCACAGACATAAAGATACACACACACACAATCACACACATATATGTATACACACACTCACACACACACACGACGGACTTCTCTCAGTTTCCGTCTACCAAATTCACCCACAAAGCTTTGGCCGGCCCGAGGCTATAGTAGAAGACACTTGCCCAAGGTGCCACGCAGTTGAACTGAACCCGGAACTATATGGTTGGGAAGCAAGCTTCTAACCACACAACTACCAACACTGTAAATTTAATGTAAATAGCTAAAAATATTAGAGATGATTGTTGATGTTGTTGTTGTTGCTGCTGTTGTTTAGCTCCAAGTAAATCCTGATCGAGCAGGCTCATCATCAAGGATGTTCCAGCTATGATTTTTTTTTTATTCAGCATTTTCCTTCTCTTTTAAAACGTTAGTGTGTGAGCTGGAAAATATCTTGCTGCTATTTCTTGCAGGTCAAGTGAGCACGAAGAAGCTTCTACGTTGGCTTATCGCTAGTTATTGGTGTTTAGTCTCTGGTCAGTCCTAATCCGGAAGACTAGTGACCAAAGACGTTCCAACCATGACATAATTGGTTTTTTACCTTGTTTAGTATATCTAGGAAACTCAGCATTAAACCGTATTTTTTTTTTTAAATCGTTATGGTATTATCTGAGGGACGTTTTTCTACTATTTCTGATAGACCAAGCAATCACGTCGTGTTTCCTTCGCTGATATGATGAGAGGGAAACAGTAAAGTGAGAGTACTTTGAGCCGTGAAAGCACCCTAATCTTTTCTATGTTCCCATCTCTAAAACAAAATAGGAGCTTTAAATTAATGCAAGACATAATATCCTTTCATTCGAGAAACGTGTCGAAATGTCTGCAACCGATTCGAACGTACAATCAGTTAGCAAGATAATCAAAAACTTCAACCACTCATTATTTTCACTTCAACGTTATCAGTTAAGTGCCTCCCAGAACTAAAGCGCCTGATATCCATTTGCTTTCTCCCCTAAATATATAATTAGGGGTCATAGTATATATGATTGACTGACGATAAATATATATATATAATTATAATTAAGGGTACCGAAAACGCACCACCATGCCAGAAATAGCATTTATATATATACATGTATATATATATAAGCAATGTTAAATCTCTGAACGAGGTATTAACAGTAACTGCACGATAAAGTGAAGTATATTTGCCACTTAAATGTGGCTGACCCCGAGGGGTGGATGTTACTGTTGCTTTTAGCCCCAGGAGGACATCTCCTCCAGCTGGCTATCGACACACTTCTGTGTCCTGTCTGTATTTGCCAAGGGAGGTTATCCTTCCCATCTTGATCTACGATACGTACGTACTCGAGTTTCAGGGTTATTTCCCTTCTTCAGCGTACGACAATCGCCGACCTTCGATGCAAAAGGCATCCCTTGGCAAATATATATAAGTTTTTCCAGTGAAATTATTCACTGATATCGAAAAACTGAAAACAAGCAATGTTAAATCTCTGAACGAGGTATTAACAGTAACTGCACGATAAAGTGAAGTATATTTGCCACTTAAATGTGGCTGGCCCCTAAGGGTGGATGTTACTGTTGCTTATATATATATATATATATATATATATATATATATATATATATATATATATATATATATGTGTGTATATATATATATATATATATATATATATATATATATATATATATATATACAAACATATGTGTGTGTATGCATCTATATATATATATATATATATATATATATATATATATATATATATATATATATATATATATATATCGTTGAGGCTGCAGACACTTCAGAAATTGTTAATGAAATAGTAATTTACTCTACCTTGGTATCTGAGTACTATTTTCCTACTTGTTTGGCACTTATGTTCACACATGTATGTATGTATGTATACACACACACACATACACACTCACATGTATATACATATATATTCAACGATGTGCTAAAATGCATTTGACCAAGATGTCATTCAATGCGCTCGAGCCCGGGACCTCGTGATTGCAAAGCGGACACTATTACCATAACCATTCTGCCATCCCGTGTCCTTAAGCAATGTCAGATTTCTTGCAAATTAATATCTATTTGTAAGTGTACGTAAATGTGTGTGTGTGTGTGTGTGTGTGTGTGTGTGTGTGTGTGTGTGTGTGTGTGTGTGTGTGTGTGTGTGTGTGTGTGTGTAGGATGTACGTGTAAATAAATAGCTTCGGAACGACCTGATTTCTCTAGAGACTTATTATAAATTTATTGAAGCATACTGAACTCTCAGACAAAATGGAATTGGCCATGATTAAGTGCGCAGACTTCTATAAGTACCAGCGACAAAAGTTGGAATTAAAAGCCTGTTATTAACTTCAGAACTTGGCAACGTATATCGCGTTTTGGATCAAATTTTCGTAGTGATTCTATCAAAGAAAAAGTCAATGAAATGTCTATTTAACAAGCTTTGAAGGAAAGATATTAATAGAACTCGGCCACGTGAAATGGCTACACATTAGAACTCATCATGTGTATCAATGGATTCTTGAGATTCAACTGGAAAAGCAGATAATCAAGTCGACTACTTTTGAAGAACAAACACGTCTGTTTCTATAAATTATGAAAATTTCATAATGGTATGTATTTCTTTGTCATCTTTCCAGAACATAGGAACATTCTAGATTTCCTGATAACACTTCATTGTTAATAGTTCGTCTTTGATATAATGCCTTTAAACTAAATAGTCCATTCTTTACAGTTGGCTTGTACACAGAGATAGCGTATTGTTGTCTAAACAGAGGCGATAATTGATCAGCGATACGCTAGACAATCGTATATTGCGATACACATTTTGTATTTGTGTGCGTGATGAGTGTGTGTGTGTATGTGTATGTGTGTGTGCGCGTGCGTGTATGGGAATGGTTATTCTAAAGAGGAAGGAAATCATTTCAGGCTCTTCTGAACAGATAAGTTTTCCGTGGTTAGTGTTTCGTGGGGAAACTCTGGGTAGGGAAGAAAATCTAGAGGAGTGAAAGTTCTGGGGAGTAAGGGCGAAACGACTGGGTTTTTTTTTTTGTTTCATAGTATAGAAATTAGGGGAGAATCAGCGTGGCACTGGTGTGTCACAAAGTTGTACTACTGTGTTACAAATACAATCCATCGATGCGCTTCCACACAGTTTCCGTCAACTCAATTTTGCTCACAAAATTTGACCCAGTCAAAGTCTCTTGTAAATGACTCTTCCTCAGATGCCAAGAAGAGAGTTCGAGCTCGGGTCCTGTAATTATGAAGCCAACTTCTTAACCATTCGGCCAGGCTGCACCCGCGATGATTGGATGAGAGACGTAAGAATACGGAATAATTGGAAAATTCTACATAAGAGAAGTTTATTACTTTGTGATTCAAAATAAATATGTTGCTTCTGATTGGATCATCTGGTGATGTTGGCAACACCAAAATACTGGATGGGATAATCATTAAGTCTATTTTTCCAGGAAGGGATGTTTAGTAATAATAAAATAAAGAAAGAGGCAATGTCTTAGGGGTGGGGCTAGTAATGGTAGGACTTAGGAGTGCGTGTGTGTGTGTGCGGGGGGTGTACATGTTTGTAGGTAGGTAGGTAGGTAGGTAGGTATTTATGTACGTACTTATGTATGTATGTCCGTTTTCTCTCTTTAATTTAGAATAAATTTTGACCGCCCACTTCTTGGTAGCAAGGTTATAAAGGAAAGTACCTTGATTTAACCATCGGCCAGTAAACCTTAATAAGGTCTTGCAGGTTTTTATAGCCCCAAGTATCATGATCATTTATAGCGTTATGATTTAAGGATTTGCGTTCTCATCCCAACATCCTAAATTCATTCATATTTTGCTCCAGACGGGTCGCTATGTATCTTGTGGCTCCAATGTATGTATGTATCTGTTCGGTGAGATATGGTAAACCCACTAAGAAGAAGTACTCAAAGTATTAATACTGAGTGTGAACATATGCTATTAAAACAGAGTCCGACAAAAGGCATTTCGTTTCGGTCCAGTACACCGCAGGAACGATCCAAGAAATATTTACTCCTTATGTAACCTATTACCACAGAAAAGTGTTTAAGTTCGAGTGATGATGATGATGATGATGATGATGATGATGACGACGACGATGACGATGATGATGATAAAGATGGGACTAAATGATAAATGGCTGGAACGAATGGAGGATAGATAAGAAACGGACAGTAAAATAAACTGAAAGAATACTTAAGATAAAATGAGCAGAAATGGGAAAAAATAGTGCTTGATATGCTGGTATATAGATGATGACAATGATGATGATGATGTTGGTGGTGATGGTGGTGATGATGATGATGTTGGTGGTGATGGTGGTGGTGCTGGTAGTGAGAACACGAATAAAGAATTGATGCGTGGTTCCCGATATATGTGATAAAAGATAATGATGATTGTAAAGTGGTAACCAGTCCCTAGGGACAATCATAGCGTTTAAGTGGACGGAGTCTTAATCCACAACAGTAACCAAGTAGACATTCGAAACGCGTGTATGCTTGCACACACACACACACACACACACACACTCACACACGGAAAACATGCATATATGTATATATATATATATATATATATATATATATATATATATATATATATATATATATATATATATATATACATATATATGTGTGTATATATATATATATATATATATATATATATATATATATATATATATATATATATATATATATATATATATATATATATATGCATGTATACATATATATATATATGCATGTATGCATACATACATATATATATATATATATATATATATATATATATATATATATATATATATATATGTATGTATACGTGTGTATGCTTAAAAATGTATGTAGTTACATATATTCATACATATACATGTGTGTATGTATATATATATATATATATATATATATATATATATTGATATATATATATATATATATATATATATATATATATACATATATACATATATACATATATATATATATATATATATATATATATATATATATATATATATATATATATATATATATATATATATATATATTATAATATATATATTTATAATATATATATTCATATATATATATATATATAATAGATAATATATATGTATGTATACACGCGCACAGACACACACATATATATATAACAGCCATGTATATATACGTACACGTGTGTGGGCGATGAATGTATGTATTTGCATGTACGTTCGTACGCGTTTGATCGTTTCCGTATTTGGTTACAACAGAGAAACAAGGAACCGTCCACTTAACTATACAATTGTCTCTAGGGACTGGTCATCGTTTTACCATCCTCATCATCACCATCACCATCACCATCATCACCGTCGTCGTCATCATCATCATCATCATTATCTATATACCTGCTATTTCAGTTTCTGCTCATCCAGTTTCCTTTTATTTATTTTAATCTTATATTCATATCTTTTTTCTTTTTTTCTTTTTTTTTGTGTGTGTATATTTTTATCCATCTTTCAATCTCCCTATTTCTCTTTCTTTCTCTCTTATTTCATCTCTCTATCTTCTGGTTCTTATTTTTTTTTAATTCGATCTTTGCCCTAATTCCATCACCTCCACCACCACCATCATCATCATCATCATCATCATCATTGTCATCATCATCACCATCACCACCACCATCATCCCTATAATCATCATCGTCATCATCCTCATCACCACCACCACCACCACTACTATCACCATCATCATCATCATCACCATCACCATCATTATCACCATCATCATCATCACCAACATTACTGATATTAATACACGTTATTTTTTTTATCTTTTACTGGTTTCAGTCATTGGATTGCAGCCAAACTGGGGCACTGCTTTGAGGGCATTAAACCGCCAATCGACTCCAGAACTTTTTTTTACGTCCGATACTTATTCTGTCGATCTCTTTTGTTGAACCACTGGGTTGCTGTGACGTAAACAAACCAATAACTGTTGTGAAGTGCGTGTGGGACAAGCACCAACACAAAGACATGCACACACATGTATATATGTTTGTGTGTATATATGCGACAGGATTCGACACGGTTTCCGTCTATCACTCAGAAGGCATTGGTCGACCTGGGGCTATTGTAGAAGACACTTGCCTCAGATGCAGCGCAATAGGGTTGATCCTGAAAGCTTCTGGTTGCAAAGCGAGCTCCTTACCCACACAACAATACCCCAATTAATCGCTGACATGTTTCACGTGTGAAACAAAATGCTTTTTGTTGGCCTCACTTGTCTTTAAAAACACTCACATATAGACACACGCATACACTCATGCATAGGCATACACACATACACACACATGCACACATACACACGTACTCATAAACATATACAATCGCACAGACATATAACCACACATTCACATATACATACACAGACATACCCACACCACACACATCCACATAGGCATACATTTACACACATACACATGCACACACACAAACTCATACATACACACATAGAAACATACACACATACACATACACACATACACACAGGCATATAGCCACACACTCAGACATACACAGACATTTACACACACAGACATACACAGACCTCACACATTCACACAGGCATTTATACATGCATATACACACAGACATCTACACATACACACATTCATACATTCACACACACATTCATACACAGGCATATACACACATACCCACATACACACAGGCATATAGCCACATACATATTTAGACACAGACATACACAGACCTCACACATCCACACAGGCATTTATACATGCATATACACACACAGACATACACGCATGCACACATTTCTATACACATACTCATACACACACATACTAACACACACACACACACACACACACATACACACACACATACATACATCTATATGCACTATTACTCCTTTCTAATTATGTGCAAGATTGCATTTTGCTATATTTAAATTTGTTTGAGTGGTAGCAATTATTTTGTATTACAGTTCCAGAAGAATCAATGTTTTGATTCAGCTATCCTCATCATCATCATCACCATCATCATCATCATCATCATCATCATCATCATCATCATCATCTGCAACCACCAACTCTCGGAGTACGAATAGCTCATCCAAGAATACTTCTCCACCTTCTTCGATCTTCTGCTGAATCTTCAAACCTATTATTTCCCATAATGCTATCCAAATATTTTCTTGGTCTTCCTCGAGGTTTTTTTCTCCCAAATGTTTTTTCGAGCGTAGTTCGGGAAAAAGACACCGGCAAGTCATTACTTAGCAGTTCGGCACAATAGACCGATAGAATAAGTACTATAAGTACCATTAGTACTATAAGTAATTACTACAATCGATTTATTTGACTAAACTCTTCAAGGCGGTGCCCTAGCATCTAAAGACTGAGACATGTCCAAAAAGATGACATGTCCGAAGCATTTACGTTTTTATTTGTCTAGCAAAAGACTGCGGCATGAATTGGTGACACTGTGTGACACAATTTTTGTCCTTGGATAGCAACTGTTATTTCTTATTTGCTTATCCTTAGAAAATATGAAAACTGGTTATTTTCTTCATATCTTACTTTTGTTACATTTATTCAAACTCCAAAAAATCCCTCTCAACACATGGCTATGATTCTCCCCTACTACTACTGCTCATGATCAGAGATGCACATATTGTCAGCCACTTAGGGACATGCTCGAGTGATTAAGATCAAGCAACTGACCAGCAAATTTGTGGTATTGAGCAGAATATTTGTTATAAAAATATTTCTGCTTCAGCAACTCAGCACTGAACTTGTGTGAAATGTAATGGAAAAATAGGTCAGTTTCAAAACATTGATCTCCAGGTCACAAAAGCAAAGTTTGAAGGGAATAGTAGTCACTTCCTTCGATTTCTAGACAGAAGCAAATAGGAAATAACACTTAGTGACCAAAGACAAAGAAATTAAAATTAAAATTTTGTAACACTGTAATCCAAATATCATTTTTTTTTCAACTAACTAAATCTATAACAATACACATTATAACACACAAAAAGAGTCTCATGATTTTTCTTTTCTTGGAAACAATCACATTATAGGCCCGACAATGAGAAGCTTCCTCACAGCTTCAGATCTTCCGTGTGTCTGTGTCTGTTACATTTTATAAGTCACTCAGAGAAGGAAGGGCAGGATCTGTGACTCATTGGTGAGGTTGAATGTGACCGATGCCCAACTTGAACATCTGCAGGGTAACTCCTGCAAATAGAACTGTACGTGGATACGGAACCATGTTATTTGATCTAGTCTAAAAGTACTCAGTCTCTAAATGTTGTTGTTCTTTACCTATATTTTGGACCTGACTGAGCAAACTCATAATGAAAAGCTTTCCAATAATGACCATCCTTTTTTTTTTTTACTTTTGTATTTCTAAAGATATCATGTATCTAATACTATATTATCCAGTGTAGTCTTAGATATCCTTCTTAAGCTGGTAGGATATGATTTAAAGAGAATTTAGCAACTATTTTTAGCAGATCATATAAAGATACCCTTGTTGGTTCATCCAGATGGAAATGTTAAACTGAGTGGCGTGTTAGATCTAGAGTCCATTAGTTTGGAAAGTGTTTGTTTTTACTATGACCGAAAGAGTTATTCTATATTGAAAATTGCTTTCAGTAATCATTTTGCAGCAGTGGTTCTAAACCATTCTTTTGCCTGTGGACCCCTTTGATTCCTATTTTACTCTGGTGGACCCCCCCCCCCCCACCCACCCACCCAATAGCCATTCGATGTTTAAAAAATTCTATTATATTTTTATAAGTAAATATTATTTTTAAAAATCTATTTTAAAAAATTGTGAGTTTGAAAAAAATTATTGCTCTTATATTTTAACAGCAGAATCTTATATTGACTCCATGAGTCATATGGACCCCAGTTGAGAACCATTGTTTGGCAGAATAATATTATTTTTATAAAACTCTATGCTGAAATGTCTCTTCGGTAAAAACTCATTTCTATGAAAATTCGCTTCGATAAAAAGAAGTTTCAATAAAGGTCGCAGCACCATTGTAATGTTCATGTCCGCCCCCACTCAATCACAACATACTGAAACTAACTTTTCATTCTATTGTCCATGTCTTCTCACCAGCCAGGACTTAAGATATCTTATTACATTTCAAGATGTTTATATTAAGGATGACACCAAATCACTCTATTATAATTCGTTTTCCTATATTTCTGATTTCATATAATAAAACAGGGATTTATTCTTAATTATCTTGAGAAATATATAATTTTGTTTTGATATTTATTCTTCGTAGCAAAATTATATGATTTTATTATCATTTCACTGATTTCAGACTTTGGTCAATGTTAAAACCGTTTATATCCATCTAGTTTAAGTAGACAGATACTTATTTAATCTGCCGCGGATGGATGAAATCTATAGTCTTCTTCATTCCTATCCTTCCTCATCGCTAGAATTTTTAAGTGTTTAGAAGTTTTCTTTAATACATTTCAGACTTCTACTTACTTGCGTAGCAACATCATTTGTGAGGATTTTCCTGCTAAGCGATTTATTTACGTTGGTGTCTATTACAGTGAGTGTTATTTAAGTGCTCACTACGCAACATCTAACTTGAACATTGATGTTATTCTCAACCTGTCTATATAGTAAGAGATCGATTAATTTATGTACTTTCTAATCTGATATTGTTTCCAGGATTATAGAGAAAAACTTAAATATTTCTGCACTTGTATCAATGTGCAACGTGCCATTATTATGAAACTTCCGTTACATTCAACGATTTTCGAGATTTGACGATGAATATATTATACTGAGAAACCAATATAGAAGATTTGATGCGTAAACTTTAACTAAATAATTCCAGCGACTATAGAATTAATTTTATTCGACCACTCAATTTTTGCTTTTCTCTGATAAAAGTTAAACATCAAAAGCACAAAGCACGATTTATGGAATCAAAGCCCACGTTCTTTTTGATCGAAAGAGTGTTTGTATTGAAAATCGATATACTTACTATGATGTTCACCTTAAAACTTAACCAACGACGATAATTCCTTTTATCGAGGATTACAGAGTTAAAAGAATATTTCCCGAGATTTCGAGGCATATAAACCTGCTTCATCTCAAATTGAAAAGGAGATTCAGCTACTTCTGAAGGATTCTAGATTCAAAGCAACTCTGATAGATCTTCCACTGCCTGTTTTTGCTAAATGTCTGGCTTGACATCATCTCAAAACAAAATTAATTAAAACAAAATTAATACCTCTCATTAAGATATAATACCAGTATCTTTTTTTATTATTATTGATTCGAAACCATTCTTTAGTTGAAATTATTCAACATGAAGCTTTAAGGAGAGATACATACAAGTATGCTCCATTCGGTGCATAATTTTGCCTTGAAGTACAGCAGTCAAACTGCATGAACGCTATGAATAAAAACACAGCACTTGTCATTTCGCCTTGTCAGTGTGAAGTGATATTTAGCATAATACAAGCATATGAATAGGAGCAAAAGATAGATATCTAACCCTTTCATAGTAATTGCACTAAATCCTATTAAAATGTGCATTTTATTTCTGCAAAATATCTGAATTATAAACTTAATTTCCGTCAATCAACTCAATATTTGTGACGTTGCTATCGCGAAAAATTTCTTGTATTCATAGATTTTCGCCTGAATCAGACAAATATTTGTTCATACTTCAACTACTTCCAACATTGGATTATATTTTTATTGAGAGCCAGTGAATCAAAGATCAATAACCTACTACATGTTCAGAGCATTATCTTATCTTCAATCTATCTTATATTCGTTAAGCGCAGTTGTGAAAATGCCAACAATTGCTTTGTCAAACTTTACTGGATGCCAATAAATCAGATGATCATATTTAAAACATCATCGATGACTAAGAAATACTTCTGTGATATTGCCCCAGTTTCTCACCTTCTTCGTGTAAAATATTTATCAGCACTGACCCTCGACATTAAATCATTTTTCAACAATGGACGTATTACCTGGCAAGTCATTATGATTGATCTTCTCCGAATATCTAATTCAATTGACGTATTCAAACATCAAACGAGACATTTGTAATTCGATGATTTCTTTTCCATTTTTCTCCAGAATCTCTTTCAGCCGTAATTCTTTGATATAAGTTGAACAATAATTCCATACTTTTATTATGGTTCTTTACTATCTCTGTCTCTAACTTAAAGTAATTATGGCATTCTGTAAACATCATTAATCATTTATTAATTATGTCATTACTGTCCAAACTATTATAAAATAATTTGCCAAGATTATCTGCTATTCAGTAACTTCTAGTCTATGGTATGAGTAACTGGTTATATCCTCCCCTGTTCATTTATATGAATTTATCTTTCTATCTCTCTCTCTCTCTCTCTCTCTCTCTCTCTATCTCTCTCTCTCTCTCTCTCTCTCTCTCTCTCTCTGTTTCAGTGTCTCACAAATTGTAGAGATCTGTAATAATAATAATAATAATAATAATAATAATAATAATAATAATAATAATCAAGACCTGATGCAGTACCAGGCAGTGGCTTGCATGGCTTCTGATCTTAATTGATTGGAAGTGTTATCATGTACATTGTTTTGTCTTGGTATAAAAGATGGGTTACAGTAAATATTCTGCTCAATACCACAGATTTACTTGTCAGTTGCTTGACCTTAACCAGTTGAGCATGTCCCTTGGTGGATGACAATATGTGCATCTCTGATCTCAAGCAGAAGTAGTGGGAGAGCATCATAGCCATGTGTTGAGGGGAATTCTTTAGGGTTTGGAAACATGGGTGTTTCGTTCAACATTCTTAAACAAACCTTATTCAGGGACCTTTTGAGGGGCATTGTCTACTCGACCTGAAGAAAATTCCAACCGGGTCTCGCCTGCAAGGTCATGCGCTGTCTATCTTGATATGAATTCACCATGTCAGAACGGAAAGAAACAAATTGAGGAGCGGTGGAGCCTGAAACCCTTGCATAGAGAATATATTCTTCGAATCAAAATGCTGATATAGACCAAGTAACAACCCATCAGTAGCTGAAAAGATCAGGACTGAAAGCAGAGACTGAAGGTTTCATACTGGCGGCACAAGATCAAAGCTGGCTTACCAGAAATTACCAGGCGAACACAAATATATCAATAGATAGAGTTTTTCTAAGGATGTGGGCAGTACTTGTCAACACAATCTTTTGGATTTCTCTGAGATCTTATCTCGATGTTTCTGACATCGCTTTTTTTTTTATCATACCTAGGGCACCTACAAAAATAGGAATAGTTCTCTCTCTTTAAGATGCCACATCTTTTGCACTTCAATTTCCAGGTCATTATATTTACTTAGTTTGTCAAATTCCTTTACATATGTATTTATATCAGTGGGAACACTTATATCTATTAGTACAAGTATTTTCTTCCCTGTCTTTAATAATTATGTCTGGTCGATTAGCCTGAATCGTTCTGTCAGTGTTGACTGGAGTATCCCAGAGGATAGGGACATTTTTACTTTCAACGACTGTCTCAGGATGACGTTCATGCTAGTACGTAGGTGTTTACATATTTTCTAATGTAAATACTGTCCTACCCTATCGTGGCGATTTTTGTATTCGTTTAGAGTCAGCACAGGACATCCTGAGACGAGACGGTCTGTTGTTTCGTCAAATGTGTCGCAGAATCTGCATTTAAGTTCAGAACCGTTTTGAAGAACGTTAGTCTGGTAGTTTTTTAGGGGGGGTTTGTGTGAGCTTTGAACTTGTCCCGCCAATACGAAACCTTCTGTCTCTGCTTTCAGTCCTGAGCTTCTCAGCCACTGATGGGTTGTTGCTTGATCTAGATCAGTATTTCGACTTCGAAGCATATACTGACCATGCAGAGGTTTCTGGCTCCATCGCTCCTCAATTTGTTTCTGTCCATTCATTATTGCAGTTTGCTTGATCCATTTTGCTTGTTTTGTAATAGTGGTTTCAGGTTCTTCAAATATTTCAGGGTTAATGCCAAGTTCCCTTGCGAATTTGCAAGCTTTCTTGACAATAGAATGTAATTTTTTGTTGCTTTCGTGTTTGCACACAAGTCGCAGCGTCCAGTCCTTTGTACTAGATAAGTACCTGTTCATTGCTATAGTGGGGGTCTTATAGCATAGTTCTACCTGCATCATTCCTCTTCCTCCATTACCTCTAGATAGGTAGAGACGATCAACATCTACTTTTGGGTGGCGCATGTTTTTAGAAGTTAGTAGTTTTCTTGTCTTCCAGTCCAGGTGCTGGAGAGTAATGGGGAGAGGGAATCACCTTGAAAGATGCCTCGTTTGATATTGATGTTGTTAGTTTGGCTCATCCCATTACTATGGTTTAGAA
The DNA here is from genome assembly GCF_046866305.1 of Octopus bimaculoides. Classification (NCBI taxonomy): domain Eukaryota; kingdom Metazoa; phylum Mollusca; class Cephalopoda; order Octopoda; family Octopodidae; genus Octopus; species Octopus bimaculoides. The sequence goes on from NC_142943.1 coordinate 21,017,099, forward strand.
GGAGACGTTTGTTCCACTTGGCCATGCTACTCTGTAAGAATTTGGAGATGACAGGAGAGATCTTGTATATCTCAGAGGCCTTGAGTATCCAATTATGTGGAACACTATCGAACGCTTTCCTGTAGTCTGTCCATGCCATACTTGGTATTTTCTGTTTGCTCGGCAATTCTCTACAATCATTTTGCTTATGAGTAATTGATCTTTGCACCCATAAGAATTCCTTTTTGCAGCCTTTTTGGGCTGGTGGAAAGATAGATCTCTGTTCATGGACAGCGTATATTCTGTCAGTTAAAATGGATGTAAGGATCTTTGGATTTTTTGCGTCTTCCGTTTTTGATAGAAGATATGCTGTTCCTTCGGTCATCCAGGCAGGTATTTGCTCTGGGTTCTGGATGACACCAGTCAGAGATGCATCGAAATTTCGGTGTACTTCTGTCAGACAATTCAGCCAGAAGTTAGGAATTCGCTCCAGTCCTGAGGTTTTCCAAGATACTATGAGAGAATTCAGCAAGACTGAGTCTACTGACATCATCAATAGAGAACCACTGGCAAATTTCTCAAGCAGCATAAAAAAAACAATATATATAATGCTCTTAGACAGATTTTAAGTAATAAGGGAACACATCTTAGCTCTTCTACTCCTATTGCCTCCCATTTCTGCTCTTCAGCTTCATCCAGTCTCACTTTCTCACGCTTTGTCCAGTGAGCTTCAGCATTATATTCTTTTTTGTTGTTCCTTATCTTCTTGCAGAACTCTTCCTTTTCCTCAGTCTTAGGTGGCTCCTTTACTTCTTTCTTAGTTTTGCCAATTTCCTTATAAAATTTCTTTACATCCATCTTGAATATCTTGTTTTGTCAATAAAATTTGATTCGTTTGTCAAACCTTCTGAGCCATTAGGCTTTCAGTTGTATTCGTTGTTTCAATTGTTTCTTAGTCGCAGAGAGGTTTATATAATCTTTGATTTTATATCTTTGCTTGATTTTTCTAGCTCGTTTCGTTAACATTTACTCCTCAACAAATTCATCGAGAACTGATACATCCGCCCGCAGAGATTCGATCTCTTTTTGTGTTGCTACTTTCCACTTAGGAGGTTTATTGACATGGTTGGTCCTTTTCTGTGTTGTCCTGATACCTAGTTGAGCAGTTACAACTTTAGCAATGGAATAGATGAGGTTATTTAAGGTTGTTAGGTTATTTCCCTTATTACTTAAGATCTGTCTAAGAGCAACATTATATATGTTATTTTTTATGCTGCTTGAGAACTTTGCCAGTGGTTCTCTATTGATGATGTCAGTAGACTCAGTCTTGCTGAGTTCTCTCATAATATCTTCTTTTGCTTCTATGATCTCTCACCTCAAATTCTGTGTCGTACCTATTCTGGTGTTCTTGAGGTAGGTCTACTTTCTCCTATTTTCCCACATATCTGTTCTTCGCTATTCTTTCTTCAGCTTCCTCGTTAGGGTGTACTGCTCGTATACTGGGTTTTGTGCATCTGTTACCTATTTCATCTGCATTGTTGCTGCTTTCGTTTGGTCTACCATGAGATATTTGTGTCCTAATTTGATTAATTTCAGTGTCGGTTAACCTTTTATTCTTAATGATGTCTCTACGTACATTCTTTTACTCTTTTACTCTTTTACTTGTTTCAGTCATTTGACTGCGGCCATGCTGGAGCACCGCCTTTAGTCGAGCAAATCGACCCCAGGACTTATTCTATTGGACTCTTTTGCCGAACCGCTAACTTACGGGGACGTAAACACACCAGCATCGGTTGTCAAGCGATGTTGGGGGGACAAACAGACAAACAAACTCACATATATATATATATATATATATATATATATATATATATATATATATATATATATATATATATACATATACATATATACGACGGGCTTCTTTCAGTTTCCGCCTACCAAATCCACTCACAAGGCTTTGGTCGGCCCGAGGCTATAGTAGAAGACACTTGCCCAAGGTGCCACGCAGTGGGACTGAACCCGGAACCATGTGGTTGGTAAGCGAGCTACTTACCACACAGCCACTCCTGCGCCTACTTAGTTTATTTGCATATAGTTTATTTGCATATATGTGTGTGTGTGTGTGTGTGTATGCGCGCGCGCGCGTACTTCATTGCCTACTAACTTTCTCCATGAAATGTACGTTTGTATTACGAGGTTATTGTTTGGGTTTAGTTGGGATGTACAGAAAGCTTTCAACACATCTCTATAATCCTTCCTAGTTCATTTTATGTGTTTTGCTTTAGAGTTTGTTTTTGATGGCACCCTGGATCTGGTACCTAGTAGATCGTTTTTTGTTGTTGTTTTTTTTTTCAGTTCTTGAGAGATTTTTCCAGCAGCTTACTTTTCGATCCCAGTCTGGTCCCCATTGAATAACGCGGTCCTTGTTGTCCCGGGCGATGACCGATACGGCATGAGTTTTGGTTTGTCATTAAAGCATTGGCAGTGACAGTAGGAGACGGGTCTATTTGTTCAGAGTTGACTTTTTGACCTGACACCGCTTTCTTGTTCTTCGAATGGATATGTTTATCATATTGTAGGCTGAATAGATCGAAAATCACCTCTATTTTTTTTTTTTTTTTTTAGTAGCTGTTTCCCGGCATAACAGTTTGGTTATATTTTAGACTTAGTGACTAGTTTGCTCCTTTTTATATTCGTTTGTCGGAAGTCGCTTTGTTTTTGTTTGGTACAGCGTCGTTTATGACACGTGTATTTTTCTTTTATTTTCCGTGTGTGCAGATGTGTGTCGTGTAGGCATTATTTATGTTGCTTATAAATATTAACATGTGCACATGGTTGTGTGGACAGTTGCATGTATAGGTAAGTATTCATATTACGTATTTACTGTCTAAGTGATGTTTCTTCCAGGTTTCCTAGTGCTGGTTTCAACTTCTCGCGTATGTTGCTTTGAGATATCGTGCATTTAAGAAAGATACTACAGTTTCTTTAACAATAAATCTTTCCGGCTTTTTAGTTCCTCTGCTTTAACAGAACTTTTCCCCACAGTTGTATTGCGAAATTTTCTTTCCATGGCACCGATGTTATTGGACTGAGTTTGTTTTGTGGTGAGAGCTTCTTAGTGTACGTCCATCTTCTTCTTCTTCTTACTATTATTATTATTAATATTATTATTATTCTTAATATTATTATTATTGTTGTTGTTATTATTATTATTAAGACGGCGAGCTGGCAGAATTGTTAGCACGCCAGGCGAAATGCTTAGCGGTAATTCGTCCACCTTGACGTTCTGAATTCAAATTCCGCCGAGGTCGACTTTGCCTTTCATCCTTTTGGGGTCGATAAATTAAGTATCAGTGAAACACTGGGGTCGATTTTATCGACAAGTCCCCTCCCCAAAGTTTCAGGCCTTGTGCTTTTAGTAGCAATGATTATTATTATTATTATTATTATTATTATTATTATTATTATTATTATTATTATTCTGCCGAGGTCGACTTTGCCTTTCAACCTTTCGGCGTCGATAAACTAAGTACCAGTGATTATTATTATTATTCAGTTATTCAATGTTTCTAATGATACGTGTGTGTATGTATAAGAGCGAAAACATTTCCATTATTTGAAGTTAGTCACCTTGTTCGTATTCCATTACTAAAACCAATTTCCTTTTTTACTCTTCTACAATTATCTTTATTGCCTGCATTGGGGAAAGAGAGAAGCGGAAAACCGTTCTACTACATCTTCAAACCAATGAACTGGATATAGACTATATCTTCAATATAATCCTGTTAGAATCCATTTAAAACTATAGAATTGTATTTTTTTTAAATGAAGTCAACAGAATCTAAAGCAAACGATTTTAAGATTTATTTTTAGACACAAAAACATCAGAACAAAATTAAAATTTAAAAAACGTACGATTGAGATAAAGGTTTAATCTGCACAAAAAATTCCATTGTAAGATGTACCCACCCACCTCTCTCTCTCTCTCTCTCTCTCTCTCTCTCTCTCTCTCTCTCTCTCTCTCTCTCTCTTGCTTGCTTGCTTTCTTTCTTATGCATACATACGAACACTTATGTAAGTATGTAAGTGGTGCGTGATTGTGTGTGTGCCGTTGTATTTCTGCATTTCTTGTGTACCTGCTGCCTTATCTATATTGAAAGTCAGCCACTGGAAGTATTTTGTTTGGTTAACTATAGATAAATAGATACACTGCTGATTATAGTTATCAGCCAATATAAGGCGGCGAGCTCGCAGAATCGTTAGCACGCCGGGCAAGTTGCTTAGCGGCATTTCGTCCGACTTTAGGTTCTGAGTTCAAATCTCACCAAGGTCGACTTTGCCTTTCATCCTTTCGAGGCTGATAAAATAAGTACCGGTTGAACACTGGGATCGATGTAGTATATCTTTTATTGTTTCAATCATTAGATGGCGGCCATGCTGGGGCGTTGCTTTAAAGGGTTTTAGTCGAATGCTTCGATCGAAGTACTTTTTATAAACCTGGTACTTATTCTATCGGTCTCTTTTGCTGAACCGTTAACACACCAGCACCGGTTGTCAGAAGTGGGGAGACGAGCACCGACACAAAAATACACATACACACACACATATATATATATATATATATATATATATATATATATATATATATATACACACACACACACACACATATACGACGGGTTTCTTTCAGTTTCTGTCTAACAAATCCGCTCACAATACTTTGGTCGGCCCAAGGCTACAGTAGAAGACACTTGCCCAAGGTGCCACGCAGTGAGACTGAAACCGGAACCATGTGGCTGGGAAGCAAGCTTCTTACCACAAAGCCACGCCTGCGCCTATATATGTGATTTGTTTTTGTTTTTGTTTTTTTTATAGATTGAGAAATTTTTCTCACATTGTCTCATAATGTGTCATATTGCCTTATATTGTCTCATATACTGACAACGTGAGGCAACAGCAATGACAACAAGAATGTGATGGTTCGCACTTAGCCGAGAATTATGTCAAAGTAGTTAGAGCAAGTTCATTGGCAGATATATAAGAGGTTGATGTTTAACATCTCCGTTAGCACTTTGATGCTTCCTCAGAGTCAAATTGAACCTAACTTCCGGGTCTGTCATCCCTTTAACCTAATCTATCTCGAAAACCCTACAATCAAAAGGTAGAAAAATAAAACAAAAGTATGACTGCCTGGTACATGATGAATCGATGATCGATAACGTCGGAGATAGTGACATGTTTTTAGGTTCGGTACAGCCAGAACCAGGCAGCTAGAGTTGAATCCCTACTGCTCCCAAAAATGGTTCCATACTGCGTAGATAAACTTATCTCTATCGGAAATCTGTTATAACTGAAAATTAATTAAAATGGAAAATAAGCATTATTTCATAAGTCAAGATAACGTAGCCTTGTGTTTACTTGGGGTGAGATAGTTACTTACATAGTATACATATGTATACATATATCCAATTTGTAAAGAAATAAAAAAGAACTTTCTCGAAATATCTGAATTTATTAAAAATGATTTCTTCAGATTCATAAACGTAATATTTTTTTCTGCAGAATTACATAGTTCGCAGGTTTTAGTTCAATGTGTAAACGACTTGCATGCTTCAAAAATTTTACATAGCATATTGATTACAGAACCACGTTCCTTCAATATCCAACCATAATTAATTCGATGACATTTCCCTTTCTTTCTTCAAAGGCAAATATTAAGGAAATAACGGTGTTTAAATATGCCCTCTCATATGCCGACATAATGCTTGTAGCTATTATGATTTTGAAATTTATACTGCTAAATTTAGATATCAGATTTTTCCTAAAGGTATCTAGCGTAATGACCATTACAGCCGTAGGATATGCCTTAACCACCATCTCGATACATAAAAATAGTATGGTGGGGGGAGAACTTAGTTTTTAGGCCATCTAGTATAAAAAGCTCTACAACGATGTAAACAAGAGGGCATTTGCACCAAAAACCAATATGAAAGTTTCTGTCATGGTATCTACCGCAGTAAATTTTGTTCTAACAGAACATCCGTGTTTAAGTGGGAATAAATATTACCTCCCGCTATTAATACTGCCTCTGTCGCTAATATATAATGTTTTACCCGTTATATTCTTAAACCAGTCTATTTACCATCTGCTTCAGTTATGTACTATTCCTAATTTTATTACTGATATTTCTTAATTTCTGTGTGGTGGTGGGGAGGAGGTACTAAGCCTATCACTGTCCAAACGGGAGTTATAAGTCTACCGGTGGGCTTGTTTGCAAAGTTGGGTTTCCCTATTAAAAGTTATAAAAGCTTCCCTTTTAGCTCAACATTCTGTCTCATCGCTAATTTTATTACACAATGCAAAGAGTTTGCCCTATTCATTTGTATCATTAATTTACTAGCATTCGTTTCTTTTATTGATTTATTAGAGATATTGTTATACAGCTACTTATCGTATTTATCATTCTTAACTTCATATAAGTTGATAGCCTTATCAGAAAAAATGAACTTATTTTTAGAGCTTTTAAAGTTTCTAATATCAGTTTTAAATTTAACCTTGAAAGGGTTAGAATAGTTACGGAATTTAACGCCGGCTGCTATATCTAGAAGATAAGCTTCAAATTAAGCTAAATTTGTTATTCTAGCGGGACAGGTAATTACGTGTCTTTAAGTCGTAACGTTTCGTAGCAGTAGATATCAGCTCGTCATCTAATTATAAAGCCCTCCAGCGCGCTTATTTCACCAGGTCTCCGGCTTTCTCTTGCAGGGTCTTAATACGGAGATTGGTTTCACAATTTCGCACAAGGTCAGTGATTTCGGGGGAGGAGTAAGTCGATTACATCGACTCCAGTGCTCGACTGGTACTTATTTTATCAGCCCCCGAAAGGATGAAAGGCAAAGTGGACCTCGACGAAATTTGAACACAGAACGTAAAGACCGACGAAATTTCGCTAAGCATTTTTGCCCGGCGTGCTAACGATTCCACCAGCTCGCCGCCTTGATCCTAATATAGAGATTATTAAACGATGAAGAGTAATCCATGTGGTATAAGTCTATTTTTGTATTGTTTTGGGTGAATCTTCAGAAGCAGCTTAACTTGTGTCTAACTTGCTAATCATATGCAGTGTAAGTTTTATCGTATTTGCATGGTAAATCCACAGGTTGGAGACGAAACAATGATCTGTTCATTTTGTCTTTAATCTTTTATCTTTTATCTTATACTTCTTCCAGTTACTGGACGGCGGTCATGCTAGAGCACTGCCCTGAAGAGTTTTGGTCGAACAAATTGCCTCCATTTATTATAGTATTTTAAAGTCTGGTACTTATTCCGTTTGTCACTTTTTGCTGAACCGCTAAGTAAACTAACCAGCGCTGCTTGTCCCACACACACACACTCACACACACACTCACACAAACATATATACATATGTATTATGAATGTATCTGTACACAACGAGCTTCTACTCAGTTTCTGTAAACCGAATTCACCCACAAGGCATTCGTATGTCTGGGGCAATAGTAGAAGACACTTGCCCAAGGTGCAGCAGAATCGAGCTCGAAACCATGTGGTTGCAAACGCGAGCTTCTCAACTACACTGCCGTGCCTGCGCTGTAATAGGATCACCGAAAAAGCACTCAGGTTAGCGTATGTATGTATGTATGTATGTATGTGCGTATGAATGTGTATGTATGCATCTGTGTATCTATCTATGTATGTATGCATGTATATGTGTAGATTTGTATGCTTTTGTTTCGTGTGTGTTTCGTTTTACCTATGCATTCTCATGCATATAAGTTGCATGCCTAGACATGTTCATATATTCTTAAAAGAAAAACTTATGGAAAGTTTTACAGATTCTAATAGCGCCAGTGATGGCTTGGCCCTCTTGTCTTCGAATCAGTTTTCTCCATCTCGGTTTTGAAAAGCGTAATTTTCCAAGATTCGTACTTAGACAGTATGTTACATATCCCACTGCTCCAATAATTACGGGTATAAACCTGAACTCGCATTCTGGGTAGACTAATTATAGATTTCTCAATAGATTAGTGTAGGTATTTTCTTTTTCGCTGATCTTTAGCTGGGTAACTGATTTCCGCAACTCTACACAGTTTTCCTTTTCTATCCCAAATCATTACGCCAGGTTTATTATGTTTACATTTTACTGAGGCTTTCACTGGGACATTCCACCTGCACTCCTTATTGTGAGTGGCTATGGCTTTCACCATATATGTATGCAAGTATGTATGTATGTATGTATGTATGTATGTATGTGTGTATGTATGAATGTATGCGTGTATGTGTATGTATGTATGTGTGTTTGTGTATATATGTATGAATGTATGCGTGTATGTACGTATGTATGTGTGCATGTATGTATGTGTGTTTGTGTATGTATATATGTATGTGCGTATGCATGTATGTATGTGTGTTTGTGTGCGTATGCAAGTATATATGTGTGTGCATTATGTATGTGTGCCTTATGTATATGTGTATTATGTACAGATGTGCGTGTGTGTGACCGTGTATCATTAAAAAAGAACACGAGAAAAATATCCAATACATAGTGTAGGTCATTTTATTTTTATATTCATCTTGCAAATAAAGGTGTTTACATTACTTGACGGTTATTTGATCACTCAGGCGGCAGTCGTTAATCTGTAATGAAAAACGTGATCCTATTCAAGGCGTTGTCGACACCTCATTGTTTAATTGACTAACACAAACTACGCACGTTACAAATAAGAGTAATAATTAACCACTGAAAATAACATTTTTCTCATTCCTTGAGTTGATAGCAAAATTTTCATAGCAATTTGTTGGTGTGTTTTGTTTTATTTTGTCGTTAAATTTTCCGTGTGAGTTTCTTGATACTCGCTTTGTCATGGAAGAATATACTTTTCTTAAATAGAGAAGCAACTCCATTTAATTTGCTAACAAGAATTAACATCTCAATTGATTTTATTTGATTTTATGTGTCGGAATTTTCGCTACTCCATGTGTACGTTCTGCTATCGATAGTTGCTTGTACGTTCTGCTATCGATAGTTCGAAATTCGTTCATATAGAAATAAAATTGACCTCTTGAAACTTATATTTCTTTGCATGGATACAAAACGAAAACGTATCTTTTGTCTTGTTCAAGATACAGCTAGAGTTAAAATCAAGAGTTTTCTAACCTCATATAGTTTAATAGTGGCTACCTGCGCTGTGGTATGCGTTGCTATGTAACAATATTTTATCGTAAAGTTGCCTCTTCTGTTTTTCAGCAACCAGATATACACAAACTGAAAAAGAATAAAAGTAATAAAATGGATGTCCATAAAATCCTTATTTATTTTAACGAAACACATTAAAACTATAAAAATGAATTGAATAATAGCATGAAAGATTAGTAACACTGTTTGAGGTTTTAAGAGTTGAGTTTTCAGCCATCAGTATTCTGACACGGCTAAAATAGTTAGGTAGCATTTTGAAACACATCCTAAACCATCTGCGGTGATAACTTGCCATGAGTTTTTATCATTGTTCTGTAGAGTTACGAATCGATAAAGTCCCAATCAACGAAATTTAAAATGGCTTGATCTGGTGATCTAGCTGTTTACGGATTGTTAGTCTCATGTCCAATCAACTGCTTTGGAAATCTTTCATACAGATTATTCTAAATTATTGATATAATGACAAAGGACGCTATCTTAGTAAAATATCAGTGCTAATTATTTCATCTGCAGTTAACTGATGCTCGAAGAATTACTGAAACATGCCACAATAAACTGATCGTGTAATAGTAGCTTCAGCAAAGAACAAAGGTACACAAATCTTAAATCTTGTCGAACCCATCTAAATATTTACATTGACCTTAAATGAGTCCCTTTCCCAATGTTGGGCAAAATATTTTGGACGTTCATCTACTGAAATGAGAAAGTTGTGGGGATTTACTTTTCCACGCGTATGGAACGTTACTTCATCACTGACCTGATGTCTATTAGGTTTTCACCGAAGATGCGTTTTGCGAAATCAGCAAATGCTCAACTTATTGCAGGAAAATTTCCATCCTATGAGCCATGACTCCTCCACACTTCACCGTATTCATTCTGAGAGTCGAGAATGGAACAGTCTTCATTAAAAAAAAAATAGGGATTTTACAGACTTGCTGAAGAACTACATTCACCCGTATAGGACTTTACGGAAGTTGCAGACTTGCAGTTCCCTATAATGTGAACGAAAATAACATTTACACACCTGAAAGAATCTATTTAAAACTTATAAAGAATTTGATTTTAAAATGACATCATAGGTGTGGTTGTCTAGTAGGAAGTTTGCTTCCAAACCACATGGTTCCGGATTCAGTGCTTTCGCATGGCCCCTTGGTCTCGCGTCTTCTATTATAGCCTCGGACCGACCAAAGCCTTGTGAGTGGATTTGATAGAAACCGAAAGAAGTCTGTCGTGTGTGTGAGGGAATGTCTTTGTCTCTGTGTTTGTTTCCCCCCTCATCGCTTGATAGCAGGTGTTGGTGTGGGCACGTACCTGTAACTTAGCGGTTCGGCAAAAGATACTAATAGAATAAGTACCAAGATTTAAAAGAAATAAGTACTGGGGTCGATTCATTCGACTCAAAGATTTTCAAAGGTGTGCCCCAATATGGCCGCTCCGAATGACCCGTCCTTGTTTTTTTCCTGTCCTTTTTGGTAACGTCTAACTGTCCGGATGTTTTGTTGTCGCCTGTTATGTTCTTGTTCCATTTTTTGTTTTCTTGTGTGTGTGTGTGTGTGTGTGTGTGTGTGTGTGTGTGTGTGTGTGTGTGTGTGTGTGTGTGTGTGTGTGTGTGTGTGTGTGTGTGTGTGTGTGTGTGTGTAGAAATAATTGAGATTCAGTTGAATTAGGAACTTAAGTTGAAGCATCAAGTCAGTCCGGTATTATTCGTACAGCTCGAGAGTGAATAAACTCAAAATAAGCAACAGGATATCAAGAAGTGACGCAGTACAACAGTTTCAAGCGACTCCATTTAATTGAACAATGCAATCATTATATCAATTTAAATGCAGGGCTATCATCAGCTGCACAAATAAATAGAATTTTAATCAGTTGGACACATTAATATAATTTTACTCAAATACTCAATTTTAGTAAAATTATATAATCTCTCTCTCTCTCTCTCTCTCTCTCTATATATATATATATATATATATATATATATTCATATACATATATATATATATATATATATATATATATATATATATATATATATATATATATATATATATATATATATATACATACATATATATATATATATATATATATATATACATACATATATATATATATATATATATATATATATATATATATATATATATACATATATATATACATATATATATATATATGTGTGTGTGTGTGTGTGTGTATGTATGTATGTATGTATATATATATATGTATATATATATGCATATATGCACATGTACATACATACATACACGGTTTTCCATTCTATTTTTCTCAACCAAATTTGACCAACAAGACACCTATGGTAAGTTCCGCACAGTAGGCTCGAACTGAGAACCCCATCGTTGTGTAGCTAACTTCTTAATCTCACAGCCATGCCTTACAAGACATAAATTAAACATCTTTTCGACTTTGAGAAAGCATTTTATACATTAATTATTTTAAAGTGTCCAACGGCCGTGTTTATTCTGAAAATACTTGGGAATATTAGACCAGGAATTAATTCCTGGAGAAGCACGTTCTATGAGTTTACATCGGGTTTTTAATAATTAAAAATATTGATCCGTTCTTTACAAGAGAAAGAAACAATTTAGAAAAATCCATAAATTTTGTATTTCAAAATATTTTCTTACATATCAACAGCTTAGTGGAATATTTAATGTTGTAATTCCAGTGCACACAGCAGAAATGGTAATGGTTGCGGTAATAGCACAGGTAGTGGAAATAATGGTGAGGGGGAGACGGGAGGAGAAGAGAAAGAAGGAAGGAAAGAGGAGGAGGAACAAGAAGGGGGAGGAAAGAGAGAGAAGGAAAAAGAAGCAGAGAAGGCGAGAAGGAGGAGGATACTGACAATAATGGTGATTATGGGAATGACAATGATGGTGGTAGCGGTGGTGTTGGTGATTACAGTGGGGTTAATGATGATGATGATGATGATGCTGATGGTTGTGGTGAAGATGGTAAGAAGGTGTTAGTAGCAGTAATGTGAGGAGGTTGCGGTGGTAGTGGTGGTGGTGGGAGGATGTTTGCGATACCAAATAATGGTGTCGATGATGATGATGATGATGATGATGGTGGTGGTGGTGGTGGTGATGATGATGATGACAGTGATGGTGATGGTAGTAGTGGTGATGATGATGACGACGACGGTGATTATGAGGATGATGATGATGATTGTGGTGGTTGTGGTGGCGGTGATGACGATGATAATGATGACGACGACGATGATGACGACGATAGTGGTGGTGGTTGGTAGTGGTGGTGGTGGTGGTGGTGGTGGTGGTGGTGGTGATAATGATGATGATGATGATGATGACGTCGACGACGATGAAGACGTTACTGGAGGCGGTTGTTGTTGCTGGTGGGGGGATGAGGAGGAGGATATGACGATGATGGTGCTAGTGGTAATAGTCGTTGTGGCGCTAACGTTACTGATGGTATTATTTAGTGGTGGGAGCGATGATTACGACGACGACGACGACGAGGATGACGGTGATGTTGAGGCTGATTGGGTGTGACGGTGGTGGTGGTGGCACTAACAATGACAGATCAAAATGTCGCGGAATTAGTTGAAGATTTTTCATGTAACACTGTTCTTTACATGTCAATCAGTGAAATCCTTCAGTAATATTGTGCAGCTGGGAATATTAATTTAGCTGTCACCTGTTGATATTCACTCACGTGTCGACCCACGTGTAATTAATAAAAGTAAAAAAAAAAACAGAGCAGACTCGTTATAAATTTCTTCCTGCACCAAACAACCAGAAATTTGCTGTCATTAAACAAGGTAAGACATCTTTTCTCCAACCCCATAAAAACCTTTTGCCAATCAAGGAAGCTCGACTTTGTTGCAAATTGTTGCCAAATTTCCTTCAAATCTGCTCTATAGTCTACAAAACAAGGAACGACGGGGTCATGGGATTAGCTGGTTCGTGAAAACAAAATATCAGTGGCATTTACTTACGGTCTTTTCCTGATGTTCTGGGTTCAAATCCGATGGAAGTTAACTTTGCCTTTCATCCTTCAAAGAACAGCACCAAGCTATCTGTTCTTTTCAACTAATTCTTTCCTAGAGATTCTGGCCGTGGCAAGGAGGCAAATCTTTAGTAACAGTTCTACTGGGTACTCCATACCATTTCCTTCATATTTCTCTTGAGGCCTTCTGATATTGTCTCCAAGGTCCTAACTGGCACTATCTTCACCTTCTTCATTTTCCACTGTCGAGTCGAGCTATCTCGTATGTCTGTCTTTTCGCCTTCCTTAGTGGGTTAAGGGGACACGCAACATCAATTACGGAGCACATTTGGTCCACTTTGTCCACCACCACCAGGTCCGGCTTATTGTGCTCAAGCACTTGGTCGGTTTGGATGGGGAAATCTCACAGGATTTTGCCAATCTGCGACTCTGCCAATATCTGTGGTTTAGCTCATATCACGTCTTGCCTCTCTCAAACCCCCACTTTTCGCAGTTTCCAATGTAGCACTTCATCGTGTTGCTACAACTTGTATTGGTTTTGAGCAAGTGTAGGATATTCGTTCATGATATGGGCAATGGTCTCGCCAACTCTATTATAGATTCAGCGCAGAGGAGACACCTGCTCATTCCTAAGGTTGACCGTCCAGTTTGTGGTAAAAGCTTGGTCTTACGCTGTCACTATTGTGCTCCTAGTCTCTTTTCTCACTGTTCCCACATATGTTCTCCAGCAACTTCAGTTGTGGCTACACAGAATTGATTGCGTAGTTTTCTGTTGCACAGTGCTTCTTCGTGTCCTTCATGTATTCCTTGTTTTATTCTTTTATTTTCCTGCTTTCAATATGCTTTCGTTTCTAACTGCCGCTAATATGTTTACCTCACTTTGGGATAGGAACCTCAACCAATTCCCAAGTTCGAGATGCACACAGTCTTCCACACTTTTCATTCCCCTTCTTCCATTCGCTTTCTTCATGTATAAGGGATCATGTATAAGGGATCATGTATAAGGGATCATGTATAAGGGATCAGAGCATGCTTGTAGATGATGGGCTTCATGCATTGTTAGGAGCTTTCTTGTCTTCCTGTCCAAATCCATTAGATCATCCTCTGTCCACTTCATAATTCTAGTAGCCATACCGAACCACTGCAACTCCGCGCGAGTTTATTGCCAAAATTATGTTTCTGTCGTTCAACTTTGAATTCAATATTTTTCTCATTCGCCGCAGATACTCTTCCTTTGTTTTTCTTTACATCATTATACTTAATTCCATCTGCCCCAAGTATTCCCATGTATTTAAATCCGTATTCAGGTTCAATCGCCTTAAATATTTCACCACTTAAGATTATGTTTCAACAAGCAATTATGTAATCCTGATAGTAATATGGAGAAACGAGTGCAGATTTTATAAAGCACAAGATACTATATATGCTTTCTGTAATTTATTATTACTATGTATGTATGTATGTATGTATGTATGTATGTATGTGTGTGTGTGTGTGTGTGTATAGCCTAATTTCTGAAGATTGGTATTTAGGTAGTGTATTACATATCCCATAGTCCCAATAATTACAGGCATATACCTGAACTTAAAATCTGGATAGAGTAACTCTAGATTTCTCAATAGTTCAGCATAGGTGTTCTCTTTTTCACTGATCTTCAGCTTTATGTTACCATCCGCTGGGCAGCTAATTTCCACAACTGTGCACAGTCTCTCTTCTCTATCCCAAATCATCATATCATGTCTGTTGTACTTACATTTTACTAGGGTCTTCACTTGTACATTCCACCAGTATTCCTTTTTATTATGAGTGGATATGGCTTCTACCTATTGTGAGTTCTAATTTCGTTGTCCTCGGGATTATTCTCCAACGGATTTCGTTATGTATGTATGTGTGTGTATGTATGTATGTATGTATGTATGTATGTATGTATGTATGTATGTATGTATGTAATAATACAAATAATATGCGATACGCCATTATTCAGTTTTATTTCAAGAGTTCTTGCCAAATAGAAAAACAGTTGGTTTCTAACCCAGATCCAAGGCTTCTTCATTAGAATTTCAACATCAACTGGGTATTTTTGTATGCATGTAAGTATGTATGTATGTATGTTTATATGCAGATTTGCTTGTTTTATTTTATATATGTATTCTCATGCATATGGTTGCATGCCGAGACATGCTCATATATACTTAAATGATAAATTGCTGGCAAGTTTTACAGTTCCAGTGATGGCTTAGATCTGTAGTCTTCAAATCACTCCTTTCTGGTTTTGAGAAGCCTAATTTCTTAAGATTGGTATTTAAGCAGTGCGTTACATATCCTCGTGTCCCAATAATTACAGGTATAAGACTGAACTTTATAGATAGAGTAACTGTAGGTTCCTCAATAGTTCAGCGTAGGTATTTTCTCTTTCGCTGATCTTTAGCTTTATGTTAACATTCGCTGGACAGCTGATTTCCACAATTGTACAGTTTCTCTTCCTAATCCCCAATTACTATGTCAGGTCTACTATGTTTACATTTTTCTGAGATTTGCACTGGGACATTCCACCAGTACTCCTTTTTATTATGAGAGGTTATGGCTTCTCTCATACTGTAAGTTCTTATTTCTTTGACCTCAAGGTTATCCTGCCGAAGGATCTCATTATGCAGTGTACTAGCTACAACATTGTTTGTTTGTATGGATGGATGGATGGATGGATACTCGGCATGTATATATGTATGTATGCGTATGTGTGTATGAATGTATGCATTTGTGTATGTTTCAACCCAATATTTACATGCTATTATTTATAGCTTTATCATCTGCTTCTTGTGTGTGTCTGTGTCTGTGTCTGTGTCTGTGTGTGTGTGTGTGTTTGTGTGTGTGTGTGTGTGTGTGTGTAATCTGCCTATGAAGGACTACATTTTCTAATACGGACTTTCCTAATTTAAGACATTCGTGTATAATTCATTAGAGTTTTGGCTGCGGTTTTCAGCAGATAGATCGAATATGCGCCAGCAAGCTGTTTAACCGGATCATCTATCAATGAACAATTTTCCAATTTTCCGTCTCCCTTCGCTCTCCTTCTGCTCCCTTCGCACTTCTTTTCTCTAAACTCTCCTTGTCTCTATACACTCCTTCCTTTCCACTGACATATTTCCTATTATCTTATATAACTACGAAAAAGCAGCCTAGTTCACCAGTCGCGTTCAGCGACGTTATAAGTTTTGACTTACAGATGATGATAGAAGGTGGAAGGATATTCGGCTACATATACATATATCGGCACGTTAACATCATCATCATTATTATTGTCGATTTCAAATTTTGGCACAAAGCTAGAAATTTTGGGGGTAGGGGCTATGTCGATTACATCGAACCCAGTACACAACTGGTACTTGCTTTATCGATCCCGAAGGAATGAAAGGCAAAGTGGAACTCGGCGGAATTTGAACTCAGAATGTGAAGATGGACGAAATACCGCTAAACATTTCACCCAGCGTGCTAACGATTCTGCCATCTTACCGTCTTCATCATTATTATTATTATTATTATTATTTTGGGTTTGACTCGGGTTCTGTTTTAGTCCTGATAGGATTTATGTGGGTAGCGCGTTACTGCCTGTAACCTTAGGTACCCACAAGTTTTCAGTAGACTTTCAAGTGCTTAGAACCCTCCTGAAAATCGTTGCTGTTCCTAAGAGACAAACTTTTTGCAGGAGCTCTACAGCGTAATCTTTTCCAATCTCATTTAGCCATTTGTCTATGTTTTTGCTTACTAAGGCGGCGAGTTGGCAGAAACGTTAGCATGCCGGGCGAAATGCTTAGTGGTATTTTGTCTGCTGCTACGTTCTGAGTTCAAATTCCACTGAAGTCGACTTCGCCTTTCATCCTTTTAAGGTCGAT
Organism: Octopus bimaculoides; assembly: GCF_046866305.1. Classification (NCBI taxonomy): domain Eukaryota; kingdom Metazoa; phylum Mollusca; class Cephalopoda; order Octopoda; family Octopodidae; genus Octopus; species Octopus bimaculoides. The sequence goes on from NC_142943.1 coordinate 21,034,175, forward strand.
AAATCAGCTACCAGTGAAACATAGGGATCGATGTAATCGACTAGTCTCCTACCCCAAAATTTCAGCCTTTGTGCCTATAGTAGAAAGGATTATTATTATTATTATTATTATTATTATTATTATTATTATTAAGGCGGCGAGCTGACTGAATTGTTAGCACGCCGGGCGAAATGCTTAGTGGCATTTCGTCCGTCTTTACATTCTGAGTTCAAATTCCACCGATGTCGACTTTACCTTTCATCTTTTCGGGGTTGATAAATTAAGTACCAGTTGCGTACTGAGGTCGATCTAATCGACTGGCCCCTCCCCCAAAATTTCTGGCCTTGTGCCTAGAGTAGAAAAGATTATTATTAATATATCATTATTATTATTATTATTATTATTATTATTAGATATATATAATGTCGACCAACTGATATGTGTTTTAAAATAGCATTTAAGAAAACTTTAATATGTAATTTTTTGATAATTAAACAGCCCATAGCCGAAATATTTTATTACTGGTTAAGAGCAGCTTCATTAAGTTATCCTTTGAAGTGTTGCTTAATTATATCTTATAAATGGCACCGTTTAAAAGCAAAGGCAAAATATAGGAAAACATTCACGGTAGAAAGTTCTCATAATATATTGATTTTTTACTGCTGTTTAGTAAAGTTTTTTTAAGTTGGCAATTGATATTTGATAAGAAAATCAATAAACTGGTAAGAAAATAATCGACCTGTGTTTCAAATAGAGCTTCTCACAATTGCTGTGGTTGTTGTTATAATTGTTGTTGTTGTTGTTGCTGTTGTTGTTGTTATTGCTGCTGCTGCTGCCGCTGCTGTTACTGCTGCTGCTGCTGCTATTTCTGTTGTTGGTGTCGTTGTTGCTGTTGCTGACTGATTATGTTGTCGTTGATGATGATGATGATGATAATGATGATGATGATGATGATGATGATGATGATGATGATGATGATGATGATGATGATGATGGTGGTGGTGGTAATGGCGGCGGTGGAGTGGTCTTATTTAACTCGAGGTTGACGTTGATCAAGAAAACTTATGATCAAATTTTTTCATTTGCATTTCTTTAAGACGTGAAGCTGTGATTTGAGGGATATTTAGTTACTATTTCTAGCAAGTGGAGGCAACGAGCGGAACTTCTAATCTGTGGATTGGTCTCCTAGGAATAGCAACCTGGCCTACGTCAAAACCGTATACTTCAGTCTTGAAAAAGAAAATATCAGTTTAGTCTGAAGTGCACAATTCCAGAAAAACAAGAGATGAGACGGCTATGGCTAGACTGCCTTTGATCATAGTCTGCACGATCAGGGCTGACTTGGAGGTTAAATACTAACAACAGATATACAGACAAGTGAACAAGGGAGCCTTATGTGGTCGCTCGACCTGCTAGAAATAAAAATCAAATCTCCCTCAAATTATACCTGAGCAGAGTCCCAGATTAGGAATCGTTAAATAAAGTGGTCTTGAACTGCGATTAGCAAAATAAAGGTTCGGTCGGCCGGTCTCGGCACCTATACCTTTGATCGTGGGCCTTTTCTCTTGAACGAAGACTCATCCAGTGATAGACACCGACGACCACGATAGTTAACGATCGTTAGCGACTCGACTCACCAACGTGTCAGGTAATGCCTGTGAGGGTGCTTGGCTGTTCCAATGCCTCGGCCTTGCCATCGCCCGTGGTAATGCCGTAAGTGTGTAGGCTCCGCTAAACCTTGTGATGTGCGATGAATTAATGCACTTCGTGTTCAACTGATCTTTCTTTTCTTTGTCTCTTCTTTCTTCCTCTTTTTCTTTTGTTTTCTTTCTTCGTACATGTGTGTGTCTCCTTCAGTTTTGAATTTGTATTTGGAAGTGGTTTTGTATCATACATGCATTATATTCATACATGTTCTATATATGATTACTAAATTCAAATCTTAATTTTCATGGAATATATATAAAATAAAAGTTTTTTTTTTCTTCCACTATAATTAAGCGCCATCTGGAAACAGAACCGACAAATGGCAATACTTTTTTAAACTGGACGATATTGTATTTTTTTTTAGCTAATTTTTTTAGCTAATTTCTGGCTAATTTAAAAATTTAATTGCTAAAGATAAGAATCTTATTGAATGAGTAAATTGAAACCAGCATCTAGGCTATACGTATACATAAGCGTGTGTGAGTGTATATGTATCTGTGTGTGTCTGTGTCTGTCTGTCTGCCTGTGTGTTTGTGCGTGTATGTGCACGATTGTATATATGTGTGAGTGCATCTTTGTATATGTGTGCGTGTGTGTGTATATATATACGAGTGTGTGTGTATGCACGTGTGCGTGAGTGTGTATGTGTGTGTGTATTGTGCAGGTGTGTGTGCGCGCGCGTATCTTTTATATTATCACTTACATGTTTCAGTCATTGGATAGCGGCCATGCAGGGGCACCGCCTCAAAGGGTTTCATTCCAATAAATCGACCCTAGTATTTATGTCTTTTTTGCTTTTGTGTTTTGAGACTCATTCTATTGTTTCCTTTCGCCGAACCGCCACATTATGGGGACCAATTACAAAACATTATCGGTTATCAAGTGGGGAAGAGGAACAAACACAGGCAGAAAGGCACACACACACACACACACACGCACGCACACACACACACACATACATATGTGTGTATGTGTATATATGACAGACTTCCATGCAGTTTTCGTCTACCAAAATCACTTACAAAGCAGTAATCGGCCCGGGCTATAGTAGAAGATACTTACCCGAGGTGCCGCGCAGTGGAGCTGAACCTGAAACTACGAAGTTGCAAAGCGAGCTTCTTAACCACACAGCCATGCTCGTACAACATTCTGAAAACACATAAATTCATCAAATGCAAAAAGCAACACAAATCGCTGAAGAGACTTCTAAAAAATGCGAAGCTTTACACAACAACCACGAAACCAATGGTTAAAAAATGTGGACGTCCAAACTGTGGAACATGCCCCAACCTGTTGGAAGCTACAATTAAAACCAACTTCCCTTGTGCTTCCGAGAATCTAATTTATGTTATAGCTTGTTCAGGTTGTGGACATAACTATACAGGACAGACAAGTAAGGCACTTGGACGGAGAACAACAATACATAAGGAACATATCCGTTTTCCACAGCACAGACAGATTCCTTTGAGTGAACACATAGAGAGTTGTGCAGGTAATATCCAACCAAACTTCATAGTTTCCCCATTCTACCAGTGCAAAGAAACAATTTCTGTACAAGAACGTTTAATTAAAGAAAATTTATATATCGAAAAATACAGAACACGCCTAAATATGAACGCATAACCAACTTTGGTCTCAGTATATATTTCACTTCATGATCACATATACATCACTAAATATTTCATTTCACTACTTTAGCTTCGAGTTCTTGTATATTTATTTACGCCCCTCCCACCACCCCCAATGAGCAATTACCTCTCCTATCCCGAATAATAGCGATCACCATAGATTTTTCTACCAGTTGATTCATTTCATTCACAAACACCCATACACAACATGAACTAAAATACGAAATTACAATAATTTTAGTATCATGATTAGCGAAAGCGAAACCGGTCGACAAACACAATACCCTTTCACTTATAAAATCAATTAAAAAATATATTAAAACTATGTAAACTGTGTGCATTTTCCTTCTTTCATTTATTTTATATATATATATATATATATATATATATATATATATATATATATATATATATACATATATATATATATATATTAGCATTAGAACTCACCACGTGGGGATAATCGAAATTCTTTTCCCTTTTCTTCTTACTTTATATATATATATATATATATATATATATATATGTGTGTGTGTGTGTGTGTGTGTGTGTGTGTGTGTGTGTGTGTGTGTGTGTGTGTGTGTGTAAATATATAAAAATAAAAGATAAAGAGAGCAATGGTAAGGTTGGAGAAGTATTTTATGGATAGAGTCTTACAGCTGTTTCTGGGAAGATCCAGTACTTCCCTTCATCGGAGACAGAAAAAATAAAGGAATCTATTATTATATCCATAGGCGGATAGTTTTAGTATGAAGTGGTATAGAGTGTGATGCGCTGAAAAAAAGGAGAGAACAGTACTTGAAGTGTAGTTTCATTCCAGTAGTAAATATCCGTGTAAAAATCCGTGTAAAGTAATCCTTGTGGGGATAATCCGGAAATAGATGTTGGAGTGAAGGCTGGTACAGCATAGATAGCAGAGGTGAATATATGCCATACTGCGATAGATTTTTGCTTGTTTACTTGATGAATGGCCAGAGTCAAGTGAAAAATGAGCGGTAATTCGGTCAAGTCATGAAGACAGAATGTGAAAGGGGATAGAGGAGAGATAGAGGTTGAGGATGGTAGCGGTATATTTTAATGGTCAGTTGATCTTACAGGATAGAGGGGATGAGCATATAGAGAGAAGGAGGAATGGGGGGGATGAGGTTAAAAGGTCTAGTGAGTAGGAAGGAATGCGCGTATGTAGTATATAGGTGGTGGGGGTATGAGTGATAAACCAAGGACAGAGAAAAAGGGAGAGCTGGGTGGGAAAGATAGTTAGTAGTATCATATTCTAGAATGCAGCCAAACCTATTTATAGACGGTTGAATGGGATTGAAAGAAACGACGTAGTCTGTATGCGTTGGTGTTGTTGTTGTGAATTAGGGAGTAGAAGAAATAGATTTGGGGATATATATATATGTGGTGATATGATCGAAAGGAAATAATCCTATTCAAAAGATGGTAAAAGATGAATGTTTTTGCCATGTTGAATAGGTTGCCTGTGGGGGGTCGTGTGATTATGTTGCGTGATCGTTTGTGCAATTTTGCTTGTGATAGAACTTAAATGTGTCGAAAGAGCGGTGATTGCAGTTGCTAAACGCTTCGTTATATCGATTAAGTAGAGTGGGAGAATTGTATTTTAAAATATGGAACGCCTCCATTAGGCAAAGCTTGCAGTTAGAGCGCTGACCTCTCCCCTTTCCTCTTTCTGACGAAAAGTCATGCTCGAAACGTCACACGCTCTCTTCTTTTTTTTTTCATCTTCAACTGAGCGTAAACCTAATACGTTCGCTGTGTACATCCTTTTGACTTTTGTTGTTTTTGTTTTTATTTTTGATTTGCCTACATATATATGTATGTATTTATGTATGTATTATGTATGTACGTATGTTTGTATGTGTGTATGCATGCATGCATATATGTATGTGTGCATATATGTATGTATGTATGTATGTATGTAGTTTATTAGCAAAATTTTCCTTGGTGTCTACTTTTTCACACAGTATGCAAGTTTGAATAATTTGCGTTACTTCATGTTTATGAATCTGATCCAGCAAAGTGTGTCTTGTGCCGACAGTTCCGCCCAAGAAGCAGCAATCTTGCCGAAACGTTTGGTAGGAATTACAACTGATGAAATTTTGTTGATGAAAGTAAGATTGGGATGTTATTACAGTTCTATCTAATTCATTAATATTCATTGGCAATTTATTTCATTGCAATACGGATATTTATCATTTTTACTGCTGCTCTAGGTTGTCTACCACGCCCTACAACAGAATTGTTGTTGTTGTTATTGTGTGCTACTGCGACTGCAGTGGCTACTACTGCTGCCGGCTGTTGCTGCTGTTGTTGTTACGCTTGCTGTTATCGTTGATTTCTAGCCTACAAGTCAGCCTTAATTGAGCAGATCTATGATGAAAGCATTCTAATCCTGATTTTCTCTAGATCTAGAACTATCATTATTTCATACGTCCTCATCTTGATGTAGCAGGCTCTTTTCAGAATCGTTCCAACCACAAGTATTTCAGATTTTTCTTTTTTTTTTTCTTTTTTTTTTCTTTTTTCGTATTTTCTCCACTGATGTAGCTATGCATGCTGATGACGACAATCATGTTTCTGGAATCTAAAAACAGAAACAATTCCTATCATAGTAGGTGCCTTAGGTATAATAAAAAAATATTCAGACAAATACATAACAAAAACACCAGGACTTACAAATATATATAACATACAGAAAATTGCACTACTGGGTACTGCACACATTCTACGCAAAACACTTTCAATACAGTAAACATAAGAGCACCACAGCAAACCACAGCACATACCCAAGGCGCACAGAGCTGCGCTCGGTAGTGAAGTGAAAGCACGTTATAAAAATAAAACTACTGAATAATAATAATAATAATAATAATAATAATAATAATAATTGTAGTAGTAGTAGTAGTAGTAGTAGTAGTAGTAGTAGCAGCAGCAGCAGCAGTAGTAGTAGTAGTAGTAGTAGTAGTAGTAGTAGTAGTAGTAGTAGTAGTAGTAGTAGTAGTAATAAATGCCCTGATGCAGTACCAGGCAGTGGTTCTCATGGCTTCTGATCTTAAATGATTGGAAGTGTTATCATGTATATTGTTTTGTCTTGGTATAAAAGATGGGCTACGGCAAATATTCTCCTTAACACCACAGATATGCTTGTCAGTTGTTTGACCATAACCGGTTGACCATGTCCTTTTGTGACGATATGTCCATCTCTGAGCACGAGCAGAAGTAGTGGGGGAGCATCATAGCCATGTGTTGGGAGGAATTCTTTGGTGTTTGGATAATTCACCTTTGGAAACATGGGTGTTTTGCTCAACATCCTTAAACAACCCTTATTCAGAGACCTTTTGAGCGGGATGGGCTACTCAACCTGAAGAAAATTCTAACTGAGCCTTACCTACAAACTCATGCGCTATTTATCTTGATAAGAGATCGCCATGTCGCGCACACGTTGTTGTGATGCATGTGCCTGGAATACCCTTATCAGACGAGTAGTCATGATGTGTATACTGGGCTTCATATATTTTACCCCAATTTCGGACATACCCGTCTGACAGCACATCCGTGCTTGTAGAGTTTATCTTGAACCATTAGCGCCCCCACCCCACCCCGGTAGCGCTACCGGGTCAAGGACATCTGGAAATTATTCATGATAGTTCCCGCTTGGAAAGTCCTCTGGAACAGACTAGCCAGTTCGTTCTTGTCGGCCCCCAGAGTCTCCCCGAGAACGTCGTCGCACTTACCCGCCACTAAAGCTCTACAAATTTCTAAAGTAGAACATCCACTGATCCCATTGTCTGACTGGTAGAAGACCATGTGCACCTGACGACATTCTAGGTGCCAGACACTAAGTCTCGGTCTTTTCTTCACCCAGGACTGCAACTCCGTCAAGGAAATGAGCTGCGGAAAGACGAGCCTCACAAACGGAGCCCAGATACGCTCACCATTCAGAAATCGTTGCAGGTGGCGCAACCTAAGAGTGTGACTGCGCATTAGGAGCCACGCTATATCTAATCCGCCACTTTGAGGATGCTGGCAACACACTGACCGCCTGACCATTGGAACACGACCCTCAAGAATTTAAATGAGAGACGTTCCTACCTGGTCAAGCAATACTGGGACAAGACACAACGTTCAGGCGATAAATGATAACGGAAGCAATGTAAGCATTCGCCACCTATGCCCGACTTTTCAGGGATAGCTTCCTCTCAGCCCATTTCTGGGTAAGACTGGCCACCTTGGTCGCCACCTCGTCCCAGTTCTTATCAACCTGGAGGTCGGAACCAAATCAGACCCCGAGTAGTTTAACTGGCCCGTCGGTCCAGCGTCCGATGACGCCGTCCGACAGCATCGTCCTGCATCTCCAAGAGCCCAACCGAAAATCCACCGAGTTGTCGGTGTTGATTTTCGCCCAGCAACCGACTCACGTTCCCTTGGGATGATGCCGACCGTCTTCACGTCGCAGGCATCCGACACCATGACGGTGACGTCGTCCGTGTATGCCGGCACTGCCCTTCCTTGTCCCAGTTCGAAAGGGATGTCTCTTAGCTGTCCCAACTTTCGCAGTAGTGGAACGGGTGCCAATACGTACAGACGAGGCGACAGAGGGCAGCCCTGACGGACCAAGCATGCAATGCCAAACAGCTCTGATAGGTGACTGTTTACTTTGACCACTGAACAGGTGCTGCTGTGCATTGCAACGATCCTACCTATGAAAACGGGTCTGAAACCGCCTACTTTCAGGACGGCTTCCAAGTAGCGATATCCAAGGTCGACTCTATCGAATGCTTTTGATTGATCCAAATTGATCAGCGAACCCCCGAAGCTAGCTTTGGTCCCAGGCCTCTCTATAATGTATCGCATAAGGTGGAGGGTGTCGTGGATAGACCTGCTAGGGATTGCACACTTTGCGCTTCTCTGACCAGGCTACCGAAGACAAGTGCCAGCCTTTTCACTAACACTTGGACCAAAATCTTAAACTCAATGTTTAACATTGAGTTATGGACCGAAAATTCCTTAGTACGTCCCCATTGTCGGCGTCCTTCCTCAGCAGTGTCACCACACCTCTGCTAACAGCACTAGGAATTCTCCTGTTCTGTTGCCAGTTGCGGTAGACGTCTGTCAAGAGGTTGCCAAACAAATCTGATATGAATACATAGAATTCATAGGGCAGAGCATCCAAATCGAACGATCTGCGACTTGTGCAATCACTCATCGCCTCCTAAATTTCGGCGGCCGTTATCGGCCTTTCACATAACCTAGCGTCAGCTGCCGAGAGCTGCGGCAAGCCATCCAGGCACGAACTAAAATCCTGTGCTGTCTTTGACCCATCGCCCGCCCTCTCTATCCAGCTGCGCGAAGTGCTGCTGAAAAGCCGCACACATCTGCTCGGAGCCGCGTATCACGCGCCCATCCCGATCCGTCAAAGACCTGATCGTAGTTTTATTTCCGTGTTGCGTCCCCACCGTTCGGGCGCATCGGAAAGCTTTAGTTCCTTCCCGTTTGAGCGCACGGGCCTTAGCTCTAACGCAACCTTCGTGTTTCGCTTCGAAGAAACGGTCAACGGTTATTCTCATTGCCAGCACATCGGTTGCAATGCCCTTTTTAATCGCCTCTTCTAATTTGCTAACTAGTTCACCCTTTAATCTATTCCTTTCTATTGCTAACTCTTTGCTTAACGCTATCACTTCTGTTCTAGAGGCCATCTTCAAGGGGGCCCACCACGGGTTGTTGATGATTCCCCCCGTAAACTGCTGCTTAACTAATTAATTCACTAATCTGGCCTCTGTAGTCTTTGCGTGCCGGATAGGACGCGTTTAACTTCCAGTAACTGGGTTCGTCTTATCTAACTCGTCAATAATAATAATGATGATGAAAAAATTGCATAGGTTTAAAATTAAGTAATTTTAGCTAACCGGAAGCCTCCATTGCAGACACACAGAAAGTCGTGACTGTCTCCATAGAAACAGCACACACACACATACACACACATACACACACATACACACAAGCGCGCGTGCCGATAGTGAAGCTTTTCTGTGGTCGGAAAACTGTTGTTGTTTTTGTTGTTGTTGTTGGTGGTGGTGGTGGTGGTGGTGGTGGTGGTTGTGGTGGTGGTGGTGGTGGTGGTTGTGGTGGTGGTGGTGGTGCCAGTGTTGTTGTTGTCATAACAACACTGTTCAAAATATGCTGAACAAATGAACAAGGCTTTAAAGTAGAAGTTATGCTCCATGTTTGAGTGACTCCTCCATTTTAGAAATAGGATACAGTGAATTTTTAGGTGACGATTATTTAAATGTTTGCTTGTTTTTTTTTTGTGTGTGTGTTTCGTATTTTTCATTTTGTACACTACTTCATATTTAATCAAAATGAAATGTCAAGCTTGGGTCAACACTTAAAAAAAATGTCATCCATCTTTCACACTTCGTCCTTCATCGCGATTCTTAAAACGGTTTTCTTTAGCAGAGTTGTTGTTATTTTTATTGTACTTGTTATTGTTCTTGTTGTCGTTGACGAACAACTCGGTGTAATTCTCTCACTCAGTATTCCAGACATACAATGGTTCCTACCTTCTTACAGTCCACACAGCACACATCAACATTCTATGGCTTATTATATGAGTTACACTGTGGCAATCAGCTAATATTGTATCTCTTCACTGCTATTCTCTCTCTCCCTCTCTCCCTCTCTCCCTCTCCCTCTCTCCCTCTCTCCCTCTCCCTCCCTCCCTCTCTCCCTCCTCTCCCTTTCTCTCTCTCTCTCTCTCTCTCTTCTTATTTGTTAGTAGTTTCTCCTGGTCGCCACACATAAAAAGGTGGAATCATTCAGAGCATGATACATACTATTCTTTTGTATTTCTTATCGGTGGGTGTCCACCCCAGTATAGTGTTTAGGGTTAATGGAAATATTTCTAGCAGGCCGAACAACCACATAAAGCTTCCTTTGTTCCCTCTTTCTGTAAGACAGCAAATGTGATTTGAGTGAGATTCGGTTGCTATTTCTAGAATATCGATGGACCACGTAGAGCTTTCTCTTAGTTCAACAAGAGTTTTCAAAACAAATTTTATCCTGTTTGTACCACGATGAAGACAAGGATACAGAAGTTGCTTGTTGGGAATAAGTGTGGAGGTGTGTGAAATATATGGATGTCCTGATTATCGAAATATTGATGAATTTGTGTAAGAGATCGTTCCAGATAACTGATATGATAAAAGATGGAAGTGGAGAGATGTAATAGAACAAAAATTGCATTAAATGAAGCAACAACGATGATGTACCAAAGTTACATTTCAAAGCAAGTCGGCTGATCATGTTGGAAGGCCAGGATTCTTAGAGTTAATTTCCTGTCAAAGCTTGTATAGATTTCATCCATTTTCTCCCAATTTTTGGCGCTAATTTACACAGATGTTCTCATAAATTATTTGTACAACGCTCTTTCTCTTTTCTAGACATTTCACCATGAAGCTCCTGCTAGTTATTTTGTCGTCTGTTGTTGTTGCTACTCAGGCAAGTAAGTACTGCTTTGAAAGCATTTACCTGAACATCCTCATGACTAATCATTAGTTCATTTAATGTCTGTAGCTGTCAATGCTTGCATAACAAGTTAGATACGTCTTCGACAACCTCACCCATCACCATAGCAACTGTAAGAGGTGCTTGTGTTATGGCAAACAACGTTATGTGAAGTCGAGCGTATGTTATTGCTATTATACTGGAGGCTTTACAGCTCGATGGTCTTCTCATTGTCCGCCCGTCCACTAGCACATGATTAAAGTGAATATATAGCCTTATCTAAATATAATTATCTTAAAAGGAAGATATATTAACGCTGTGCATCATAGATACCTTTATGCGTGTGTCGTGGCTCCATGAATATACGCCTTTTTTTATATTAAGAGACGGAGTTATTTTACTTATAGTAATAAAACCAACATCAAATCTCTGGTCCCTGGATTGCTTGTTATCATAAAGGTTGTTTACCTATGGTTGCCTATCTTTGATAATCAAAGGTTATGTTGCTGTTGTTCTTTATCCCTAATTTGGTACTGACCGAGTAGATATGTGATCTACGGTATTGCATCCACCATCGCCGTTTTCTCCTGAACACAGGGCATCTAGGATTACTTTATCCTTTATATCATTCCATTAAAATCAGTGGTTCTCAAATTGTGTCTATAATTCTCCTGAGCCATTTGTGGGGTCCACGCAACAAAATAATAAACCGGTGATCTACAATAGTATTTTAAGGGTCTCTAAAAAAAAAGGTTTGTTTTAGATGTATTATTGGTATGTATTGCAAGAAACAGCTTGGTTTCTTTCTTTAACATTTTACATTGTTCAACCTACACAAGTTAATGTGTGCAAAAGAAAATTGGAAGTTTGAAAGAAGTTTCCATAAAACTAGTTTTTTAAACATCAAATGACTATGGGGGGTCCACCAGAATAAAATAGTAATCAAAAGAGTCCATAAGACAAAACAAAAACGTTGAGAACCCCTGTTTTATAATGTAACGGGGAATAATTAATTGATATTTCTAGCAAGTCGTATGACCACGTCAACTCACACTTTTTGTGCACGGTATCTTCTTGTATTTGATGTCCACCACAAGAGAGAGAAAGTCGTGAAATATCATCATAGTACAAGTGATGTATACACGGATATCTAAAGTTCAAACGGTGGAATAAATTATTATGCCGTGAGAAAGAAGACAACGCTAACGTTTCTGGCAGGATTTTTCGTTAGAGAAAAGGTTGTGATGTTCTGTGATGTTATTAGATGAATGTACAGGGAAGAGAAAGGAGGGAGGAAGAGGAAAAATAGGAGAAGGGGGGTGGGGTGTTGATAGTATCTAGGAGTAACAGTCATAGTAAGGAGGCAGCAGAAAAAAGCAGCAGATAGAAACATTGAGGAGGGAGTTGATAAGAACAGCTGCAAACCAGACAAACTTGACATGCTTACGCACATACACACACATACATGCACGGACATATATACGTTTATATATATAATTGCTGTTGTTGTTGGTGGTGGTGGTGGTGGTGGTGGTGGTGGTGTGTGGGGAGTCTCACCTTCGATTTACCATCGAGATCCATTCGTTTTGTGTGTGTGTGTGTGTGTGTGTGTGTGTGTGTGTGTGTGTGTATTTATTAAGGCGGAGAGCTGGCAGAATCGTTAGCACGATGAGCAAAACACTTAGCGGCATTTCGTCCGTCTGTAGGTTCTGAGTTCAAGTTCCACCGAGGTTGTCTTTGCCTTTCATCCTTTCAGGGTTGATAAAATAAGCAGCAGTTGAGTACTGGGGGGGGGGGGTCGATGAAATCGACTCATCCTCCACCTCCCCCCCCCAAAACTGCTGGTCTTTTGTCAAAATGTAAAACCGTCCACAGCCACACAGTAACAACATTAACACAGTCCGAGAATAAAGCAGTAATAGCAGCAAGGCCCACACGGGTTCGATGTCAATATACTGCTATCCTTTGATGGTAATGAATGGAGTACAGGTATTTCATCTGACCATTATAGCTTCTTACACTTGCTTTTAAGTATATCTTATGTTTTACTCTGTTTTAATATTTCAGTTACCTGTGCTCAGTACAGACTCGTGACGTTTTCAAGAGATTTTCCTGCATGTGAAAAGGATGGATCGTACTCCCGGCTGCAGTGTACAGGCCCAATGTAAGCGAAATAAGTTCAATACTTGTAATATATTATAACAACGTGTGTGTGTGTGTGTGTGTGTGTGTGTGTGTGTGTGTGTGTGTGTGTGTGTGTGTGTAGATAGATAGATAGATAGATAGACAGACAGATAGATAGATAAATAGATAGATAGATAGATAAGGTTGGAATGAATGTTTTGTCACATTTCAAGATAGGAAAGAAACAAATGCTCCTTTTGTCTTATTTTTCATACCTAATCAAGATAATTTTTTGCTATATTATTGGATAACATAATCCCATCTATTTGACAAATTGCTGTTCCTCCAGGCTTAAATTTTTTTAGGCTTCGGAGCAAAGAATTGCGTAATATCATTTTTAACCTCTTCGCAATTGTTTTCCCTTTAAATAATTTTGCAATGATCTGAAAAGATGATAGACGGTGCAAGATCTGAAGAATAAGGAATATGAGGCAAAACCTCTACATTTAGCACAGTGATATGTTTCTGGGTGGCTTGGGCAATATGTGGTCTAGCATTATCATGTATGACCAACAGTCCTTTACGACTTGTCACTGATGAGACTTTTGCAGGCAAATTTTTTTTGCTACGCTTCCAATTGACGACAACTCTTCACATTTACTGTTCCGTTTTGGTTTAATACATCATGATAGTCGACACCCTTCATATCTCACCAAATACAAATCATAGCTTGACACTAACACTGGTTTCCAAATGGTTATGGGAGGCAAGCAAACAAACATACACACACATACACATACAACGGGCTTCTTCCAGTTTCTGTCAACCAAATTCACTCACAATGCTTTGGTCGGCCTTGGTTATAGTAAAAAAACACTTGCCTAAAATGCCACGCAGTGGGACTGAACCTGGAACTATGCGGCTTGGAAGCAAGTTTCTTACTACACACCCACGCCTGCACCTATGTTACAAGTGTTTCTTTTGGTTTAGCTTATATTAAGACGTGGTTAAAAAGGAGCGTTTGTCTTGTGAAAAATTCCTGTCCATTAAACCAAAATTATTCTATACTTCTTACACAGTCACAAAGCTTCAAATTCGGCAGAGTTGATTGCACTGATTCCAGTACTTGACTGGTATACTGTTTTATCAACTCTAAAACGATTATAAACAATGTTGGTCACGGAGAGGTTTGAACTCAGAATGTAAAAGACCATAACTAAACATCATAAGAAATTTTGACCAACGCTTTGATGTTCTCATTCCATTGCCAAAGATTCTTATTCATCGAGTATACCCAAAACCTACATTTTTACTGGAAATTCTGGGAGTTGTCTCATATGCCACGCCGCCTTATGAACTGATATATGTTATATATGTATACATAACTTAAATATTACAAATATTTTACATTTTGATCGAACTGATGCGTTTTCTTAATGAAAATTTATAATTTACTCCTGACAGTTAAGAGAAATAAAATATCGCTTCTGCACTAGTATCTTGAATTCTAAGAATCGGTCAGAAATTTTCCAGTGTATATGTTGTCACATAAAGCATCGATTATGCTTTAAATTATTTACTGTTGAATTTGAAGTAGATAAAGATATAAATCACACCTCGTAAATATTGGATTAAAATCCCTTTCAGATAAAAAAAAAAAAAGATCGAAAGATACCCGTATTACTCGAACCTACAACTTTTGCAAGCATAACAGGCGTTCTACCATCGGAAGAAAATAATTGTTCAGCTTTTTCAGTCCATTGCAGAAGCTTTGTTCATTGTACGATTTTTTGTGTCATAATAATTTAGAAATTTTGATAAAACGTGAAATAATTAGTGCTTAACTGTAGATACTGAAGTAGAGAATAAAAGCTAATAACTGTTTGGTTCGTGAAGTAGATGGGGAGTAGTCGAAGGTCATGGAAGTACCTGAGTTGACCTGACGAAAGAAAAAATCAAAGCTAGTGATGTCAGTGTAAGTCATTTCAATAAACTTATTTCAATTCAGTTTTCATGGATAAAAACCAAGACAGGAAACATTTATAAATTTCATAAATGTTTTGGAATACAACGTTGTATTACTGAAGCTATAGGATACGGTTTCAAATTCTGGGAAGTACAAAATTCATCATGGATTACCAAACTGGACAACTAATTCTGTTTTCAGAAACAACAGTAAAGAATCCACGAGGATAATCAGCCTGCTAAAAATAGCAACTAGATTTTCCTCAGATCACACCCTTTTTATGAACTCATTCAACGACGTGCTTTTAGGCAAAAAGATGGAATGGTCACAGTTAGAATGTCTTTGATCATAGATTTGTCTGATTTATAAAGCAACTATTAATTCCGTTTACCTTTTTCAATAAATGTTCCCAACTCCTAGAATTAAGGTCTTCATAAATGTATTCATAAATGTAATACTCACATGTTGGAAAGATTTGTATTTTAAAAAGAATTTTAAATCTTTTCTTCGTTTAATATATGCTCAGTCGAAAGCTAGTTGTATGTTGTGACAGGAAAGTACTTCAAATTAATGTTTCCCTTTACTTACAGTTGCTTCTGTTTTACATCTGCTGGACACTTGGTTGAGGACCTTTTCATCAACAAGACTGATTCGGTAGGCATGGATTGCAGTAAGTAGATTTCAAGACAATTATCTGGTATATACAGAAATAAAGCCCCTATCTTCTCCGACAAAAATGAGAGATAATTGTCAAACTCTCCACACCATGGAAATTAATGATGAAATTTGCTGTAAAGAAACTAAATATAACTGATATGCCTAAATTACATTTTTAATCTATCAAGCATGAATGTTGGTGATTAAAATTATTGACTGTATCTTGTTTTGTTTTTTGTTTTGTTTTTTTTTAAGATTGTGCTGTGGAAAAAACAGAAAGCAAATTGAGAGGAGAAAACTCAAAACCTTATCGGTGTCTTCCAAACGGCAATTATGACAAAGTTCAATGTCAGGCTGACTCTTGTTACTGCGTAAACCCTAAGGGAATTCAGGAAGGAGATTCAGTACCTGTTGCACGCATCCATACACTTCCATGTTATGGTAAGTAGAATAATTTATTTACTGAAGTCTAAACTTCAGAGGTAATATGGTTATGTGAATGAGTCTACAGATGACAGATAACAGGACTTCTACAAGTATTTCAATGAATTTCTAGCCAGGTATTTCTCTGTATTTCATTTAAACTTAACGGAGATGCATTTGCTTGGCAAGTAACTTGATCTGAGATAAAACCTTAAAACTGAAAATGCAACATCATGAGAAATATCATAATAGTCATTTAAAACATGGCTACAGCATGACCGAGTGATTATGAACTTTACTTCACAATCATATGATCTCAGGTTCGATCCCACTGCATGGAGTCTCAAGCAAGTTACTTTTACTTCAGCCTCGGGTCGACCCAAGCCTTTGTGAATGAAATTGGATCGATGAAACTGTGTTAGGGAAATTAGGCATACAGTCATAGAAAGGATGCCAACGCTGACATTGGAGTATGGTGAAGTTCAAACTCATCAGATCCTGTCATTATATATATATATATATATATATATATATATATATATATGTATATGTATATGTATATGTATGTATGTATATGTATGTATGTATATGTATGTATATATATGTATGTATATATATATATTTATATATGTGTATGTATATATGTGTATGTATATATATGTATATATATGTATATATGTGTATGTATATATGTATATATATATGTATATATATATATGTATATATATATATGTATATATATATATGTATATATATATATGTATATATATATATATATATGTATATATATATATATATATATATATATATATATATATATATATATATATATATATATATATATATATATATATATGTATATATATATATATATATATATATATATATATGTATATATATATATATATATATATATATATGTATATATATATATATATATATATATATATATATATATATATATGTATATATATATATATATATATATATATGTATATATATATATATATATATATGTATATATATATATATATATATATATATGTATATATATATATATATATATATGTATATATATATATATATATGTATATATATATATATATATATATATATATATATATATATATATATATATATATATATATATATATATATATATATATATGTATATATATATATATATATATATATATATATGTATATATATATATATATATATATATATATATATATATATATATATATATATATATATATATATATATATATGTATATATATATATATATATATATATATATATGTATATATATATATATATATATATATATATATATATATATATATATATATATATATAAGCTATCTGAAAGGCATCTGTCAAAGGATCGGTCGCTTTCTGACAGGTTTATGTTCGAACCTGTGGCAGTGGAGACCTCCGGCGTTCTCACTCCCGGACCGTATCCCTGCTAATTGCAATCGGGGCGGAGATGGCTGTCGACAAGTGCGAGCCCCATGAGTCAAAGCGACTGTTCCAGCGCATCTTCCGAGGCAGCGCCTTTTTCATTTTGTCTGTTGAGACCATGAGGCAGTCTGAATTACAAGAAATTTAGACAATGTAAGAATTTCGTAGCTTAATTCTGTTTTATTTTAATCTACTCCTACTGTATTTATTTAGATCCTTTATAGAGTTATCAGTAAAATATATACAATATAAGTTGTTTCTTTAATAAGTCGTCTCTAAAATAAGTTAGCTAGAATATAAGCTATCTGTATTATAAGTTCGCAGTTTATCTGAGATGTAGGACAGAGTCCAAAAGAAAAAGAAATAACCCAATAACATAAACAACGAACAATTCCATTGAAATATAGTATTTAGAGATGATATCTCACAGCTGTCGGAGAACGTAGTGGAAATATTTCATTTCCCTGTCATCTTCTACAACACTTACTATTGTGACAGCTGTAATGGTAATAACAGCAAAAGCAACTATTTATAATGCAGAGGGACAGCAACTGTTGAACACTGAATATGTCTACTTTGCTCACCTCTTCTGTGGCTACCGAAAAAATTTACTTGTATACAACGCAATGTGGAGAAACTCCACGCAGAAAGGGCATCCCTGTTTTTTATAATGACAGAGTGTAATTTGAGGGAGATTTGGCTTTTACTTCCAGCTGGTTCTTAATATAGGTTCACTCATTGGCTTGCATGCCTAAGAGTCTCTTGGTACTCACAGGGGAGATGGGTACAGTGGAGTTATTCAGAACACAAGAATTACTGATTGTCTGCACATACCATTGGTTCATGTAACGTTTGTGGCTACTGCCGCTACTGCTCCTGCCATGCCAATAAGGAATATTTCAAGAATGTTGGCCCCCTATCTATAACTATATCTCCACTGGCTCTCTTTCAGCCATAGAATTATTGCACCCTTGCCTCTTTCACTTGACCTTGTCTTGTATTTCTGATTGTAAACTTCTATCTATCAAATAAACTCGCACCTTCTTTTGCATGGTAAATAAACACTCACGTTGTGCTATATTTCTGATCATTTGTGATTTCGTTCTAAATTGCAATAGATCTAACTTTCTCTTTTATTGCAGATACACACTCTCCTTGTCCTATATTGTAAATAAATTCTGATCTTGTCCTAAATT
Organism: Octopus bimaculoides; assembly: GCF_046866305.1. Taxonomy (NCBI): domain Eukaryota; kingdom Metazoa; phylum Mollusca; class Cephalopoda; order Octopoda; family Octopodidae; genus Octopus; species Octopus bimaculoides. Next base: position 21,052,845 of record NC_142943.1, read on the forward strand.
TTAAATAAACTTTAGTCTTTCCTATATTTCAGATGAACTATGAGTTTATTCTAATCCAATGTTTTATATTTTCAGACAACAGATCGTAGCTGTCTCAATGGATAGTGAAAGTCTCAGAAGTCAGAAGTTATTCATTGAAATAAAGACATAGATCCATTTCAATTCGTTGTTTCATGTTAATTAGATTTCTGCTAATCAATAAAGATCTCTCAGACATTCTAATCTAAAAGAGAAAATTAAGGTGAAATTCCAAATTTAATACTGTACAGTATTTAGTTTACAGTATTTAAGTTTCAAATCAGAATGAGGTCAAGCTTATTTCCAAAGATTATCTACTGAAATCCAGTAATATACTGAGGTCAAGTGAACCAGATTGCGTGCCATAGAAAGGAGATGTTTTGATATCCTGCTGAATCACTTCACATTTACCTGTCATATCTATGATTTCCAATCGAAACGCCCCTGCTCCCGTGTTATAATTAAAGATGCAATCAAAGAGATGGAAATTATTTCTTCTGAAAGAGGTCTTTTTCATTTTTTAAAGAAAAACTATGAAATATAATTGATAAAAGTTAAAGTACAAGCATAAATTCAATTTAGTTTTTTACCCACGCAAATGTAAACAATGCGTGTGTGTGTGTGTCTGCGCGCGTGCGCATACATGTTCTTGTACATAGTGCTAGGGAATCCCAAACCTTTGAGGTAAGAAGTATCCCTACCTTTGTTGTTGTTGTTGGCACTCCGTCGCTTACGACGTCGCGGGTTCCAGTTGGTCCAATCAACGGAACAGCCTGCTCGTGATATTAACGTGCAAGTGGCTGAGCACTCCACAGACACGTGTACCCTTAACGTAGTTCTCGGGGATATTCAGCGTGACACAGGGTGACAAGGACAAGGCTGACCCTTTGAAATACAGGCACAACAGAAACAGGAAGAAAGAGTGAGAGAAAGTTGTGGTGGAAGAGTACAGCAGGGTTCGCCACCATCCCCGGCCGGAGCCTCGTGGAGCTTTAGGTGTTTTTGCTCAATAAGCACTCACAACGCCCGGTCTGGGAATCAAAACCGCGATCCTATGACCGTGAGTCCGCTGCCCTAACCGCTGGGCCATTGCGCCTCCACTTCCCTACCTTTATTAGTAACTATAAATCTACTCAGGCCATTCTGTAAAGTAAGTAAAGTCATGGACCCTAAAGAACGCTTTAATTTTGCTGAGGACATAGTTACTTCTCTTGTGCTTGTGTCATGAAAAACATAGCTACTGACGAGGGACAAAGATGAAATAAATAAACAGAACACAGCCTTAAGGCTCGACAGAGACGAAAGTATGGGTGACGCTGAGAGGAAACTCCTAAAGGATTAGAAACAGGACAACAGACAGCAGAACAGGAAAATACGACTGGCTGCTTCAGCGGTCGACGTGAAAAAGGAAGGAGAAAGAGAAAAAGGATGACAACGGGTCACGTGTCAGTAGCAAGAGGGAGAAAAGTTGGCAGCGGGAAGAGGAAAAAGAGAGCGAGAGAGGAGAGGGAGAAAGAGAGAGAGAGGGAGGAAGAGACAGAGAGAGAAAGAGACAGAGAGAGAAAGAGACAGGGAGAGAAAAAAAGAGAAAGAAGAAGGAAGAGGGATAGAAACAGAAGTCGTACGAATATATAAGCACTTACTGTGAATAAAATCGAAGGGAAGTAGCGTTCCATTAATTAATAAATTAAAAAAGCAATAAATGCACAAACAAATGGGAAACAGATATGGAAGGTCAGAATATATACACACACATATATATATATATATATATATATATAAAAACAATATATGAGTATATGCATATATATGTGCATGTATGTATATACGTTTATCTACATGTACATATAGATACATAACTGGGTACATGACGTGGCAAAAGAACAAGGACAAAATGGTAAACAAGGTGCAACAAACAAGCAGGCCACATAGAAACATCCCCTTCATCAGCTGCCACCATTAAAACTCCGGCGTTTCGAAGAATTAAGGCAGTACGCATCGTAAAAATGGTTCTTCCCACGAACACAAATTAAATTGTTTTCGTGGAGGGTAGTGGCGGACGGAAAACAAGACAGGAAAACGAAACGGTGAAATAAACAAACAAAAAGCTGTACAGCCAGACGTGAAGTGTGTATGTCTTGAACGCTGTGAAGCACGAACAGGAGGGGCAAAGAAGTACGTGCGAGCTTGGTGATTCCAAGAACGAAAAGAAATAGCAGCCGGACACACGTGACCAAGGCTGTGTGAAGAGAAAGAGTAGCAGATGGAAAAGGAGGGGAGGAAGTAGAATAAAAGTGAGCAACGAGAGGTAGAGAGAGAGAGAGAAAGAGAGAGAGAAAGAGAGAGAGAAAGAGAGAGAGAGAGAGAGATAGTAGTAGTAACGGTGAGAGGCGAAGGACGAGTAACAAGAGATAGAGGGAGAGAGAGAAGTAGTGACAGGTAGAGGCGAAGAACAGTAGAGGGAAGAATGAGAGGGGGAGATAGAAATATATAATGTGGGAAGCGGATATGGAAGGTCAGTATATATATATATATATATATATATATATATATATATATATATATATATATATATATATATAGCAAGGACGTGCTGCATGAGTAGGCAGTGCCTTCCTTGAATAAAATAGATCGATAGCAGCATTTTCCTTTTATGGCAAAATATGCACCTAATTCAATAGAATTATGAAGGTTACTCTCATTACTATGCATAAAATGCAAAATATGTTTGGGTTTTTTTTTGTAGGTTAAGTAGGCATAATTCTCCCTTGCTTTTCAGTCTCAATATTTAAGCTATACATAGTACTGCTGTAGTACACGGGTTGCGTGCACTCCTACAACACCGTTTTCTTTACGTGTTATAAAGGCAGAAGTAAATCTACCTTCAACTGAGTCGCGCGCCTGTCTTTCGCTTATTTTTTGTGTGTTTTACTACATAAAGGTCACCAACTGCCTACCCTGAGTAATTACTGATGGCACGTGCCTGATATATATAGGTAGGATCAACAAAAATGTACTCCATCCATTTCATATGCACAGTATTTAAAAAAGATTTACTAATAGTTTCATGCTAGAGAGATACAATAACTTGGCTGATTTGTAACACTCTCACGTCCGTTATTGAATTAAAGGCAATATCCAATTAATATAACCATGGAAGGTCAGTATATATAGAAATATATACAGGAAACGTTACTACATTATCCTCTCTTGAATCATGAGTACCAGATATTCATGCTGTCCCTCAACATCCCAGTTCATTACGACACTATTTACTTAGTACTTCTGTTATTCTGCTGTTGTTGTTCTCGTCACCAAAAATCTGTTGAATGTTCAAAATAATACTTGAATAAATGTGCAAGGTTTTAACGTAAAAGCTAAGCTCCTCCATGTTTGGGTAACGCATCTATTTTAGGAACGTGGTATAGTGAACTTTTAGGTGACGATTAGTTGAACGTTCATTCTAGTTTGTTTTTATTTTTGTTATTCTTTCCTTTTTTTTCATTTTCTACTTTCCTTCTTCCTTAATCAGAATCAAAATGTTATTGGTTAGTTCAACACTTGAAAAACCCCTCATCACGATTTTTAATAGTTTTTTTTTTTTTATGAAGTAGAGTTGCTGTTGTTGTAGCTGCTGCTGCAGTTGTTGTTGGTGGTGGTTGTGGTGGTGGTAGGATAGCAGATGAAAACAGTTCTGCAGCGTGTAGGTCGTTGGGCGAACAACTCGGTGTATCCTACAAATCCAAAATTCCAGATATACAATGACACCTACCTCCCTATTACGGTCTACTCTACACACATCAAAATGCAATGGTTTATTACACAGACAACATTGTGGCAGTCAATATTACATTTCTTCCACTGTTGTTTACTCTGTTTCTATTTGCCAGTAGCTTCTTTTGGTAATCACAGCTGTAAAGGACAAGGTAAACGCGTTCACAGTATGTTATTCTGCTTTTTTTTTTTATTGGTAGTCTACATTCCAGTATAGTGTTTGAAGATAATGAGATTATTCATGAGGAAGCTATTTTAGTAAGAACAGTACGGATCTCGGTGCATGCAATTGTGTTTTATATGTTTATATTTGTCTGGATTGGAATGGGAGAAAGTGTTCTTAAGATTGTGTGATAGAAGGGTTCAGGGATATTGCAGGTATTTCCGAATCTTTGACGATGATGCAACATATGATGGTAGTATCTATGTGGATTCGAACTTGCTGCAAAATCATATACTTTTCATATGTCGATATGGCGATCCATTTTAATTATTTATTTTTACTGTGTATGTAAGCGGTCTTCTAATGTGCTCCGTGTGTAATTGTGTTGTATTAGGTACTATTCTAAGTTACTTGTAGTTTGTTATGGAAAGACAAGAGAACCAAGTGGAGTAGATATTAGCCATGATGATGGATCAAACGCACTGTTAGTACACTAGTGTTTTTTTATATCTTTACTGTTGTTATTTATCCCCATGTAAGCCCTGGTAGAGCAGACTCATAATTCAAGATTCTTCATCAGTAACCATCCTGTCGGCAAGGCACACCAACAGAATAAGTATCCGACCTAAAAAATTAATTACAAAAGCATAAATATTGGGGTTGATTTGTTTGACAAAAGCCCTGCAATGCGGACTTCCAATATGGCTACTGTCCTATGATTGATGTAAATAAACTGTTGCGTGGAAGTAGAACGCCCCTATTTGGTTGGCTCCTAATGTACTGTGCCACAATATAAATGGACATGCGCAGAGAGTGTGGGGAGAGAGAGTCGGTGAGCTGCGTAAAGCCGAGAGTTGCGTGTTGTCGAGTGTAATTACAAGTATTGTGTATCTTGAGGAGAACGATTTGCGAGGACGTTATTTATTATCCCTTTATATCGTACGTCGAACGTAAACGATAAAAGATAAAATTTAAGGGTCACTTTTAATTTTGTACGAAGGTTAAAACACAAGATCTTTTGCAGGGCTTCTGAGACCGCGCTGAGAGGGAGGGCAGAAGTTATCCTCAAACTGGAGACCAATCCTTTCAACAGAACTGACTCTGACAAAAGCATTCAAGATGCCAGGTGAAGGTGCTACGTCGGGCGATGGATTAGGTCTTATGCCATGACGGAATTTGAACTCAAAAGGCAAAATTGTGAAGACAAATACTACCCGGTAATCGGCTCGGCGATCTTACAGTTCTGCCAATTCGCTACTCTCAGCTGATATGTTTTTTCGACCCCAAAAGGATGAAAAGCAAAGGTGCCCTCGATGGGATTTGAACTCAACACTCAAGGAGTCAGAAAAATTACCTAGAAGCATTTTGGCCAATGCTTATAACGATTCTGCTAAATTTCTTCCTGATTTCTTTGCAGCAGTGATCCGTCAGAAACCATCAGAAGTTGTCCCTCCTAGTAATACACTAACTTAACTCTTTATTAATTTCGTACGCAATATACTAAACTGCCTTTAAATCTTGCCTTTATTTGGTTGAATTAAACATTGTTCAACAATGTCTTGATCGCCTTGAAACGAGTATAGTCTACATTAATTAAAGTTATTACTATATTTGTCATATTGTGTTAACATTTAAAGTGCGCTGACATGTTGTAAAGACTACTGGTTTATTATCTTTGCGATATAATGAGGCTTTACATAAACTGTAAATGACAAAGTCATTTCAACATTAAAACGTTCTTGGTAATCAGAAGATCAAAAACGGAAGCAGCGAGAGGATAGTATCGTTGGTAACGGTGCCATCTCTGACTGGGTCAATGATCTGCTGGAGCAGGTCAGACTGAGGTTATACAACAGCTTGTGAGTGTATGAGGCCTGTGATACACACACGTGAAGGAATAAAACATTACGGTATGTCGGTGGTGGTAGCAGTGATGTCAGTGGTGGCCGTAGTCGTTGCCATTTTCGTTTAACTCCACCTTCGAACTGATCAAGAAGCTTCGTCCGTACGTGCCATGGTTTAACTCGACATTTTTCCTTTCTTTTTTTTTCTATTTTAGTATAACTATGAAGGCATTATCTAACATCCTTCTTTTTAAGGAT
>NC_142943.1:21063901-21088901 GCF_046866305.1 Octopus bimaculoides
CACAGATCTGCTTTCGATAACATAATTATAGGTATCTCTACCCGCATATCTGATCTATCCTCTTCCGAAGAAATCTTTAACAATCACGCTCCATACTACAACCAAGCACTAGCGGCTAGTGGTTTCTCCCAACAAATAAAATACATCCATAACACCAGACTTAAACAATTTATATCAGAAATCGCACCCCAAAGACATAACATCAATCAAAACCACAACCAACCACCCACATATTCAAACAGACCCCACAATCACACCTATAACACTAGGGCTAAATCTAAGATGTTTAAATCAGCTAGCCCTACCAAAAGCATAGACAACTGCCCTCCACCTAAACACCTTAATTACAACATGCACAGAACCCCCAAAAGAAGCGGTGGCCACTCTATCCTGTGGTACACCCCCCCCCCCCATTCTCTCTTAACACTAGGAACCTAGCCAAATCATTCTTTAGAATACTAGATTCTAACTTCCCACGACAACACAAATACCACTCTATATTCAACAGATCCACTTTAAAATTATCGTATTCTACCACTCCTAACTTTGAATCTATTATAGCAGCTTCTAACAAACATAAACTCTCGCTCTATTACCAAAACCTAAGCAACCATAACTACCATAACTACGCTAGCGCCAGCACCCGACCCACACATACACCCAACACGGACATTAATATACGTTCTTCTAACCCTAACGCTCGTACACTAGAGCGTGATTGTTAAAGATTTCATCGCTACGCAGCCCATATGCACTCTTTTAGATACGACAAACACTGTAAATCTACAACATTAGCCAATCATATTCATCACCTCAAAAGCAAAAATACTCAATACACCTTAAAATGGTCCATCTTAGATTCCGGAACTCCATACCAGGGCCAGCGCTCCAACTGCAAGCTTTGCCTAACGGAGGCGTTCCATATTTTAAAATGCAATTCGCCCACTCTACTTAATCGATATAACGAATCGTTTAGCAACTGCAATCACCGCTCTTTCTACACATTTAAGTTCTATCACAAGCAAAATTGCACAAACGATCACGCAACATAATCACACGACCCCCCACAGGCAACCTATTCAACCTGGCAAAAACATCCATCTTTTACCATCTTTTGAATAGGGTTATTTCCTTTCGATCATATCACCACATATATATACCCCCAAATCTATTTCTTCTACTCCCTAATTCACAACAACACCACCAACGCATACAGACTACGTCGTTTCTCTCAATCCCTTTCCACCGTCTATAAATAGGTTTGACTGCATTCTAGAATATGATACTACTAACTACCTTTCCCACCCATCTCTCCCTTTATCTCTGTCCTTGGTTTATCACTCATACCCCCACCACCAATATACTACATACGCACATTCCTTCCTATTCACTAGACCTTTTAACCTCATCCCCCCATTTCTCCTTCTCTCTATATGCTCATCCCCTCTATCCTGTAAGATCAACTGACCATTAAAATATACCGCTACCATCCTCAACCTCTATCTCTTCTCTATCCCCTTTCACATTTTGTCTTCATGACTTGACCGAATTACAGAAACAGCTGTAAGACTCTATCCATAAAATACTTCTCCAACCTTACCATTGCTCTCTTTATCTTTTTATTTTTATATATTTACATATATATATATATATATATATATATATATATATATATATATATATATACACACACCACATACATACATCTATCTATATATACACCCACATACACATACACATACACATACACCTACACCCACATACACATACATACATCTATCTACATAACAGTCCACTAACTATTCTACTCTACCTGTGTAAACTCTGAGTATGGGGGTATGATATCTACTATGTATATTTCCTATATAATATTGGGGAAGTTTCATTTATGGGGACGTACTCCCGTATTTGTCTGAGTGTTGGGTCCTTTGGGTGCTTGGATAAGATGCGGATGTCAGGTTGACCCAGGTTGCCTCCATGTTGGTCCTTGGCATGTTGGTAGAGTATGGAGGACTGTTTTTCGTCGTCATATTGTCTCAAATGTTCATTTAGTCGTTCTGCAATGCTCTTAGATGTCTCCTCTATGTATGTCATGTTCATGTCTTTACAAGCACCTTTTATGCATCTTATGCTGTAAACTACATTTCTCGCTCTACAGTCGATGCCAGGGCTAATCCTACATGCCATGCAGTTATCATTGGTGCATATGGTATTCTCAAAGCGGTACATCCTACATAGTTGTGATCTGACGAAGTTCTCTGGCTTTTCAACAATCTTAATGTTGAATTTGGTCTCCTTCAGAGCTTTCCTCAATCTATGGGCTAGTTCTCCATGGGCTGTGGCCTCTACAAACATCACTCCTTGGTATTTGTTGGTTTTATACCACGTGTTCATTCTGTTTGCTTTGTGGTGAGTGTGTTAAATTATAAGGCACCAAAAGAGAATGACTCTCCCCAGACACAACAGAATATGCTTCAACACACGAACTCACATAAAAAATCTTGCAAACCAAATCTATATGAGTTGGTTATATAAAAAGAAACCCGTTACTATTTTTATCAATATCTACGAGTTTTCGCAAATCCACACACACACACACACACACATGTATGCACATGTATGTAAGCATATGGATATGAAAATAAACAGATTAACATACAGGTGGATTGGTTCATAGGTTATATGAACAGACAAGCATACATACGCAAATGGAGACTGAAACACATGACCATATGTACATACACACTTTACTTCAAACAAGGACACATATGGAGACACACGTCCACACATATGGAGATGTACATCCATACATACAAACACGGTACATAGTTGCAAAACACACCCACTCAGACATGCACACACAAGGAGAAGAGGTACACACGCACATATACAAACGCACACACGCGCACGCACACATACATAAAAATACACAAACACGGACATGCAAACACATGAATATGCAGAATACATACATACAAATGTACACACATAAATAGATACATATGCACACACACATACATACATGTATATATACATGCATACATGCATACATACATACATACATACATGCATGCATGCATGCATACATACATACATACATATGCATTTTTATACTAATGTATACACAGAAAACTACACGCACATATATACACAATACGTCTCCGTGCGTAAGTATGTGTTAATGCACTGTATACATAATACGCGTCTAACACACACAACATTTACCGTTGTTAGTTAAAGACAGAAGAAAAGAAAAGAAAGAAAGAACAAGGAGAACCAGAGAAGTGGTGGTAAGGAGGGAAGAATGAAGAATATAAAAACGTTTTAATTTTGACACTGTAGCATTCATAAGAGTATTTTTCCGCTCGACATTTTATATTTCACGGCGTGTCTGCAGGAATTTAACAGTTCCAACCTTTGGTTCAGGGCGTATTTATACTGGAAAAGGATGAAAATGTTTTCAGTCAGGCACGAATTGCATCTTATTGGCTCTCTATACGCTCCGTGTTTATATGGTACTGCTCTCTCCAAGATTTCCCAGTAGATAGTGGGAACATGCTTGATGAGACTCGTTGCTGTCCTATTTTCAAGAAATCGAAATGAATTTCGATGGGAATATAACTTGGTCTTGAAAGAATTTTCTGTAGCCCTTATATATGTCTTATATGTTTGTGAGCCATCTATTTGCACCTTAGCTCTATACACTATTCCTTTCTCCAGACAATTTCCTCCCAACGGACAGCAATTGTGGTCTTTACAATTACACTTCTGGTTATTTCTAGCACTGTGGTTATTTCTAATAGTTTTCGCGTTGTGCTGGTTAATTAAAGAGACAAAGTTCTTGCAACAAGAATAGCTAACCTTCAGCGTTCTCCAAATTAAACATTTTATGGTACTTACGGTGTACTTGAAAGTGTTTAGAAACTAGTTTCAACAATTCCTTCCCTATATTAGTTTTTATGGCAATGTTAAATGTCGGATTAAATCACAAGACTTTCCTAGTTCTAGTCCTACGTGCTCTGTTATTGTTAGTTATGCTTTGACTATACTGGATCTTCTCCGAGAATCCACTGTTTCTTAATGCATATATATATATATATGTGTGTGTGTGTGTGTGTGTGTGTGTGTGTGTGTGTGTGTGTGTGTGTGTGTGTGTGTGTGTGTGTGTGTGTGTGTGTGTGTGTGTGTGTGTGTGTGTGTATATATGTATGTATGTATGTATGTATGTATGTATATAATTTTGGCCTGATTTCGTGGAACTTTCTTATGCTCCTTGGGCTTCATCCTACCATGGTTTTTGAGAAACGAACTGTTTTGATATACTTTTAATTGAGGAGAGTAAAAACATTTTTTAGTCGATTGATTTTTATTTTAGCTTTTTAGTCGCTTGACACGCTTTAGTAATTCAATTTGATTGCTTATTTTTAGTCGATTTGTATATACCTTTTCTTGATTGGCTTTTCTATATATTTTGTATTTTTATATCCATATATATATATTTATCTTCTGTGCTTTTATATATGTATTTCTTTTATACGTTAAAGGCCATAGTAACGTTTATATTAGGTGATATGTATGGAAGCTTGGTGCTGTATAAAGTCGCGGACCCGAATTCGATGTTTGTTCTCTAATCAATGTTTTTTACATATATAGTTCATAGATAAGATCCAGATATTCACCGTATAGAATACACTTAGTAGTGCTCAAGCGCTTTAAACTTGAGCGGGTATTGAAGTCAACGTAGGGATAAGCAAGTTAGACAGATCAATATATAAAGTATAGTAAATACATGAAATACAAATATACATGTATATGTATACATATAAAAAGGTCCGACCTACACAGAATACAAATGATATACAGAATTAAAGGGGCTGGGGAAAGGTATTACAAATCTAACTGCTATTTCTGGAGGCTCGGTGATCTATAATAATGTTTGTAGATTGATTCCATCATAGGATGAGTCAAGTCTCCGTCTTCAGGGAATTTATATTTGAGTTGTTCAAGTACAGAAGTTCGAAGATGGTATGATGGAATGTGGAGAACTAAGTGTATTAGAGGGAGGAATTGTGGACGTATTCAGATAGGGAATTGTGAGAGGAGAATAGATAGTTCACGAGTAAGGGGTTAATAAAGTAGTTAATAGGGAGTAGTAGTAGTAGTAGTAGTAGTAGTAGTAGTAGTAGTAGAAGTAGTAGTAGCGGTGGAAGGTAGGAGGATGAAGGGAGGGTGGGGTAGGTAGTTTATGAATGGTAGTATATTTGTTAGGTTTGAATTAAAGCCATAGAATTAATGGTTAAGATAGTGAGAAATGGAATGGTCATTATTTGAGGAAAGTAATGTGACTAGTTCAGAGACTGAAGGAGATTACTAAGGTATGTAGAGAGGTAGGGGAGAAGATAGAGGGGTGGATTGAGTGGGGGTGAGTTTGTAGTCGATATAGTAGTGGTTAATGGGATAATGAATTTGGGTAGGTATATCCACTTGGGTTGCCATATCGATTACCAAATAACGACAGAAACAAATCGTAGTTAGAAATCTGCCGACCAGCTAACCTTTCCACCTACTAGTCTTCTCTGGTGAACAAATTTTATCTATACTAAAGACACCATGACTTAAACACAATTACAAAGTTCTACATATTTTACTGGATTCTGAACAATAACCTCCATCTTCCCAAAACAAACAGGCTAAATCTCCGAAATAGTGTTCAAATAACATCAGCAACAATTAAACCTAGCTGTACATCTGCTGACCAACCTACCTGAAGCTAACATGCCTGAATAGAGACGGCAAATAACAAAATTTTACACACATGACTGATCTCTAAACAATAAAACAACTCCAAATTTAATCAATAAAAACACTCAATAATATCTTTCAGTCAGAACTTACACTGCAACCTAATTATCATATAAAATAGCTCCATATATCTCAGGGAAAAAAATTTGCGAGAGGCTATACAAAATCAAGATGGATTCAGATTTACCAGTCCGATGAAGGCTAGCAGGCCGAAACTTCAAAGCCACTGTCACCTGTCCTCTTGTAAATAGATATATACACATATATATATACATATGTATGTATGTGTATGAATATATGTATATAAGTATGTATAATATAATACATATATGAGTATATATATATATATATATATATATATAAACACATATATATGTGCGTGCGTACGTGTGTATATATATATATATATATATATATATATATATATATATATATATATATATATATATATGTATTAATAATAATAAAGGAGTTACGACGCAAAAACGTATAAATTCAAAAGAACATATTTATCTTCTTCAATATATATTTCAGTATAAAGAATTCATTAAGATGCTTAAATCAAAATTTCTTTACACATCATTCAGGAACAGATATAACATCAGAAAAAATACACTCCGTTTAAAAACACAAACCGTTCATGGCGAAAAAATTTCACAATTTTTCGCCATGAACGGTTTGTGTTTTTAAACGGAGTGTATTTTTTCTGATGTTATATCTGTTCCTGAATGATGTGTAAAGAAATTTTGATTTAAGCATCTTAATGAATTCTTTATACTGAAATATATATTGAAGAAGATAAATATGTTCTTTTGAATTTATACGTTTTTGCGTCGTAACTCCTTTATTATTATTAATATTACCAAAAGGATCGATTCTTGAAGAGTCTGCATATCTTCACTGTCGTTTTTTTCTGCTATTTAGGTGATGATTTTTTAAGTTAGCTTACCAATTATTTTTGTTGGTAGTTAATTTATAATATATTGTTATATGTATATGTATATATATATATATACACACGTACGCACGCACACACACACACTAACACACACACACACATACACACACACACACATATATATATATATATGCAAACATATATATATATGTATGTTAGTGTGTGTGTGCGTGCGTACGTGTGTATATATATATATGTAAACATATATATATATATGTATGTTAGTGTGTGTGTGCGTGCGTACGTGTGTATATATATGTATAGATATAGATATATATATATATATTTACACACTTATTACACATTATCGATTTCCTAAGATCCTTTTGCTTAACGACTGTAATAATGCCTGATGGTTCATCTCCAAATATACAGACATTATAATATTGTCATTTGTTTATGAAACTCCCTCCACCTACATCTGGATCAGGAGGTGATCACTGCTTAAATAGTATGAATAATCGGCTTGAATTCAATGCTCCTTCAGAATAGAGGAGGTGGTGGTGATGTTTATCCCTAGGTTAGCCCTGATCCAGCCGTGACTATCACGTATTTGCCTTGCATGTAGAGAACCCGGTACCATATTATCTAATGCGTCTTTTTCGTAGGTTTGATGTATATTCGATTTGATAAATATTTGATTACTACATCTAGCAGGTTTAACAGCTACTTAAATGCTTCCCATTTGACTCATAATGATCATAAAATGGAGGTAAATTACGAAACTTATTATTTTTTAAATTCATAGGCGCAGGCCCGGCTGTGTGGTAACATGCATGCTTCCCACCCACATTGTTCTGAGTTCAGTCCTACTACGTGGCACCTTCAGCAAGCGTTTTCTGTTATTGCTTCGGGGTGACCAAAGCCTTATGAGTGGATTTGGTAGACGGAAACTAAAAGAAGCCCATCGTATATTATGTGTGCGCACGTGTTGTGTGTGTGTGTTTGTGTGTGTGTGTGTGTGTGTATGTGTGTGTGTGTGTGTGTGTGTGTGTGTGTGTGTGTGTGTGTGTGTGTGTGTGTGTGTGTGTATGTGTGTCTTTGTGCATCTGTGTATCTTTGTGTCTGTGTTTATCCCGCACCATCGCTTGATAACTGGTGTTGATGTATTTACGTCACCGTAAATTAGCGGTTCAGCAAAAGAGACCGATAGAATAAGTACCAGGCTTTTGAAAAAATTAGTACTAGGGTCGATTCATTCGACTAAAAAATTTCCAAGGCAGTGCCTCAGCATGGTCGCAGACTAATGACTGAAACAGATTAAAGATAAAAGAATGACAGTGCTGTTGCTGTTGTTGTTGTGATGATAGATATTAACCCCTGTGTGATTACATGAACTCTTCGGCGGACTCTTATAAAGCGTAACGGGTCTCATTGGGGTAAAGAAGTCGTTGGAGTCTCGCGGGTCGGTAGTCGGAAGCTAGTCTGTGAATACATTGTCCCCCCCCCCCCCGCTTCCTTAAAATCGTATATCCGCAATCTAGGATATAAAAGTGGCGACGAGATATTCAAAGTTTGCGTCAGAAGATCAAATTTTCTGGTACGAATCCAATGAAAAAAATCGTTAACATGGAGGATTTGATGGTCCGTGTATAACAAGAGAATATGAATATTGCGACAATCCGAGACAAATGGGGGGGGGGGGGGGATTTCAAGACTTCAAAAATGCTTTGAAGTTTTCTCCTGAGTATTACCAGAAACTTGTAAAAAAAACGTCTTAAAACAACATCAAGTTTGTTGGTCATTTATGTTATTATTTTTATAAATATCATAAACGTTGAAACTTCAACAAAAGTTACATAGAAAGTCATTACTTTTACAATGACTGGTTGTTGATATTTCAAGACGATAACATCATGCAAACACCATAGTTGAGAAGTCAGTATATCTACTCTCCGAATCAGGATCAGGAAATTTTTCTGCTGAAACAGAAATTCTTAGATAAGTAAGTTAGTGAATTACACAGATAACATCATCTATTTCATCCTCCGCAATTGGTAATCGTGCAACAAATGATTTTTCTAATTCAGGTGTTACTTCTGCCTCTCCATAGATAAACTTTCTTAGTTACACCTTTCGTCAACAGATTTCTGATATTGTCAGTAATGTTGAAAGCAGGCAATTACCAACCAAGCTATCCAATGTCCAGACACTTCAACATGTAAAGACCTCTTAAGTATAAAATCAATCACAATAATGAAGAGGAAATGAAATAAAATGCTGCTTTATCTCATGATATTTCAGTCGTTTTATTGGTTGATTTTAGGCCGCAGCCTAAGTTTTATATTGTGATTTAAGTATGTTGGTTATAAGGAATTCTCTTGTAACGAAATATTTCCTGCTTGGACAAGTGTTGAATATTATCAAAGGACATTTTCTTGAGTTAGCACCATTAATGATTATTTTCCTTTGATCAGCTATGTTAGGCAACATAAGACTCTGTTCGCAATAAAATCTTATTTATTCTTCGCAGATACAAAACTTACACTAGAATCCAAAATGTATTGTTTTTATTACAATTATATGACTGTTTGGTAAAATTTGTAAATAAAAACTTCTTCACAAGACACCCTCACTGAATATTAAAACGGTCATCAAGAGATATATATTTGTTTCATTCAGAATATAAATCTTCAATATGTCGAATATTGCTAAACATATGAGATGGACTTAAAGTAAGAACTATATTCCATACATGAGTAACTAAACATAATTTTCTCGGTCTTTAGCAATTTCCATATTTGTCTTTCATGACAGGCGCACTTCCTACATGAACAAAATTTCTACACTAATTCCCATCAATTATCTGTATACTAGCTTTTTTTTTCTTTTTGATTCGTCTTTGGAACATTTGAATTGGTTTCCCTCAAGATCACATACACTTCTGCAATCAATTTTTGTTTAACTAATTTTCCTTCAGATTCGTTAGAATCCTTATTTTTATTATTTGTATTGATTTATTAGAATTAGCTCTTGGTTAGAACTTTGAACTGTCTACTTATTGAACAGGTTCCCAGTCACTCTGTTGAACCATTTATCATTGTACGGTCCTTTATATTTACCAACAGAATTTTCAATCTTTATAGTTTCCATCATCTTAAAGAATTATTAATTCTGTTCTTTTCCACATCTTCAGACTGATTAAATAATGCCTAAAACTGGGTCACGGTTTGATTGTTCTTCAACTTATCTATACCGAAAGTCTTTGTTGATTCTTGAGCATGCTAAACTTCCGGGAATTTCTATTGAATTTTAATACCAAGTATATAACTTTCGATTCTGATATCTTTAAAAAGACACCAAATGTTACAACGTACCATTATCTTGGCAACAAAATATACAGAGTCTTCAAAGAAATTATAATATTCTTTTAATGCGATCGAATTTTTCTGAAGAACGAGAAAATTCAGCTACCAAAATCATAACAATGACAGAGATAATAAAGACCGTCATCATTTTGTGTGTGATAAATAAAAAAAAAGCAGGAACTTTATTCTGTTTAGTTAATGTATTGGTCATTAGAAATATTCTATTCAAATATTACTTGATCTTCCGTAAACATGGAAATTGTGAGAAAATTACAAATCGTTTCACATAAAAACTTTGTTTAACTATTTCTATAAAATCCACAATAACTTGATTTCATTAAGATTACACACCAATATGGAAATATTCGTTGTTGAACGATGTTTAGCAAAAACAAAAGCAGGGGCGACAATTTAACATCAAAAATTGAAATAAAACTGAAATGAATCGATACATCAGCGTTTCAATTAATTAAATTTGGAAATAAGTAGTAATGAGGTGAGGGATTATGTTAGTCTGGTCTTTAGTAGATAGTGTAACATAGAAAGGGCACAACAGTTTGAAAATGCAAGTGGATATCGGTAGCGAATTAATCTTAATATTCTAAGTAACTTTCAAATACTTATTAGTCAACCAAAACGTCTTGAAAGCCATCAACACGTTCGCTAATTTTATGGTTCAACAGTGAAGCCATAAGACATTTTTTTTAAGTCTCTTGGAACAGGCTTCCGTTTTCATATATCTGTAGTCGTCGTAGATTTAATAAAAATTACGGTCTTACTGAAACTAATGTGTGTGTGTGTGTGTGTGTGTGTGTGTGTGTGTGTGTGTGTGTGTGCGTGTGTGTAAAATATTAATTGCAAAAGACAAATGGATTCTGTTGTTCTTTAAGGCCGAAGATACTGATGAGCTTAAACTTTATTAACTTTTTAATGAAATATGTTAGTAATTTATGAAGGACTTTACATCTATACAGTATCAATATTTATGCAGTGTCCACGGCCTCACAGTAACATTAACACAGTCCGAGAATAAAGCAGTTATTGCAGCAAGGTATACACGGGTTCGATATCAATACACCGCTACCCTTTCGGGAAAATAAATGGGGCGAGATGATGCGGAAAAATTCCGGTCTAAGCCTTGTAAAAGAACTTGGAAGGTTGGGCCTCCAACCAGGCCTTTCGTGACACCTTTAAAGTCAGGAACTTTTCAATACCTCCTCGTACACCTGTTAGAAAATGTATCTCATATTTTACTTTGTCTTTCTTTTAATATTTCAGATAAATGTTCTAAAAATCAAGCCCTAACCTTCTTAAACTTCGTTAAATGTGAAAAAGATGGATCGTTCTCCCGTGTACAGTGTTCAAACGAACTGTAAGCAAAATAAGTTCAATATCTGTATTACACACACACACACACACACACACACACACACACACACACACACACATGTATATATATATATATATATACTTTTATTCTTTTACTTGTTTCAGTCATTTGACTGCGGCCATCCACACACAAAAAAGATTAGCTACAAGAAATAACTCAGTGGCTAATGGCATGTATTTGAACAGCAGACAAATATAGACGTATCAAATATCATACAACATAAATTTCTATATATAAAATTATCTTGGCCTCTAGGTGATGTGTCATAATTACAAAATGTTAAGACCACCTCTAGATGAGACGGGAAGATAATCTCAAGTATCAATATTTCGCCTAAGTTGACATACTAAGTAGGTAAGGGACAGGCTTATAGTCTGGACATAACGAAGTGAGTACTGTTTCTGCTTCAGTATACGTCATCAGCACGAAAATTGTCCAGTATTGCCTCTAGTGTCCAAGGGACTTAAACCTACGGGAAAAGAGTAGAACATTTTTATGTCCTAGGACATTAGCATAGTTTAAACAAAAATTGATCCAAAGAAATAAGTTCATATACATTCCATTAGCGAATGTATGAACAACATGCACATATACAGTTATGTCAAATAGCATACGACAGAACTTTTTGATTTATTAAAATTATCTCTGCTTTTAGAGGATGAGTAATCACAATAAATGTTCTACACTATCAGACTACAGAACAATGGAAGTATACTTCCACTTCTTAGCTGTCGATGTCGCCAACATTTCTGTTATTGTAAATGTGTGCTTTAGAAGTTCGCTTCTCAACCCCGTGGTTTCGAATTCGGATCATATTGCATGGTATTTTGAACAGTGGTTTTTTGCCATAACTTCCAGGTTACTAATATCTTGAGAATAGACTTCATCACACGTAACCTGTATGGAAGCCTACCACATATGCGCATTCCTATGCCTTTTGCCGATCTATTTCAGCACTGGATGTAGAAATTGTTGAAAACCCAATACTCTTCGAACGTAACTCCTGTCTAAAAATAAAATCTTTTTCCGCGCATTACTGACTCTCATTTGTCGCACTTGCCATAAAGGATGCTATGAACCAGTAATCGGTCCGTTTTAAACTTGTTCACGCGGCTAGCATTTTTGAGGGGAGGGAATTAATCGACTACATCAACCCCAGTGCTTCACTGGTACTTTATTTTATTGACCAACTGAAAGGGATGAAGGGAAAAGTTGACCTTGGCAGAATTTGAACTCAGAAAGGTAAAGAGCCGGAAGAAATTACTCTAATAATTTTATCCTGTGCGGTAACGATTCTGCCAGCTCACCGCCTTTTGCAAACTGCAATGCAAAATATTTTAGAAATATAAATAAAATTTATGAATGTAACTTTTGGATGTTGTTAAATTTATTCCAACTACTTGAAGTATTTCAAATTTTCACCTGATTATTTTCAAAAACTGTGGTTTTGATGTAGTTTTGCAAACCAATGAAGAAAATTGGTTTTTTTTTTCTTGTTTTTGTAGAAATAAAGAAGTTACAAGCATTTAAAATTATGTAATGTTAGCCAATGGAAAACCTCCATTGCTGATGTATACACAACGAAGACAAAATCTTTACGTGTCTCTCAACTTGCTAGAAATAGCTGCTCAATCTTCCTTAAACTACACGTAACGTGTTAAAAACAATAAGGATGACACAGTATATGATGTTGTTCGGACAGACTTCTGCTGAGTCTCTTAATTTATTTTTTCATTCATAATTAGGGTATCATTGCATCATAATACGGTCCTAAATTCACAGCAGCTCTAAACGTGTCTGTTAGACGTAATCATATAAAAATCGTACGTATTAATAAGAAAAACATAGCGTGTTTCAGAGCAGTGTTTGTAATATATATACACATTTTAATTTTGGTTTCAAATTTTGGCACAAGGCCAGCAATATAGAGGGAGAGGGTAAGTCAATTACATCAATTCCCAGTACTCAACTGGTACTTATCGACCGTGAAAGGATGAAAGGCAAAGTCGACCTCGGAGGAATTTGAACTCAGAGCATGAAAACAGACGAAATGCCGCTAAGCATTTTGCCCGGCGTGCTAATGATTCTGCCAGGTTCCCTCATTTTTTTTTTTTTTTTATAACATTCAATATTACAAAACTGGCGGATTGTAAGGGAGCGAGCTGGCAGGACTGTTATCAAGTCGGATAAAATTCTTAGTGACATTTCTTTCGACTTTACGTTCTGTGTTCAAATAACGCCAAAGTCGACATTGCTGTTCGTCCTTTCGGGGTCGATAAAACAAGTGTCTGTTGAGCATTAGGATCGATTTAATTGACTTAGCCCCTCCCGAAAAACCGTTGGCCTTGTACTGAAATTTGAAATCAATATTACAAAATTGATGTAAATCATTTCAATAAACTTACTTCAATTCAGCTTTCATGGATAAAAACCAACACAGGAAACATTTATAAAGTTCGTAAATGCTTTGGAATACAACGTTGTATTACTGAAATTATAGGATACGGTTTTTAAATTCTGAGAACTGTTTACCAAACTGGGCAACTAATTCTGTTTTCAATAAAGAATTTACTTGGGCAATCACTAAAAATAGCAACTAGATTTTCCTCTAATCACACCCGTTTTATGAACCCATTTAACGACGTGCCTTTAGGTATTCAAAAAGACGTAATGCCTGATCTAAACAACGACTATGAATTCGGTTTACTTTTTTCAATAATTGTTCTCAGCTCCAAGAATTAAGGTCTAATTTATAAATGGAACACTCACATCTTAGAAAGGTTGTATTCTAAAAAGAATTTAAAATCTTTTCCTCGTTTAATATACGGTCGCACCTAATTACTTGCATGTTGTAAGAGGAAACTACTTTAATATAAAGTTTTTTTTTTAATAACAGCTGCTTTTGTATTACATATGATGGACGCATGATTGATGGCCTTACTGTTAAAAAGGCTCATAAGGCAGGCATGACTTGCAGTAAGTAGATTTCAAGGCAATTCTCTTGTAGATACAGAAATAAAGGTCGATAAAATAAGTATCAATTGAGTACTGGAGGTTGATGTAATCGACTTGCCCTTTCCCCCCGATATTCTAGGACTTGTGCTTATAGCAGAAAGGAATTATATGTGGTTTAATCAGATACATATTTTTATTTGGCTTAATCAAATGAAAGAAAGCTCTTTGCAGGTCCACTAAGACTTATAAGATTGTAAGTATATACCATGGCAAAATACATTATTTGCCATAATCATAATTAGCTGGCGTTAATTACCAGGCATGGTTATATAATTAAGTTCGCTACATAATCATGTCTTCGGGTTTGGCCCCATTGCGTAGCACCCTGGGTCAACCAATACCTCGGATCAGTCAACGCCTTGTAAGTCAAATTTTGGCAGACAAAAACTGTCTAGTCAAGCACGGAATCCCATCGTGCTTGTGCGTATATATACTTATCAATCGAACTCTCTTTCTCGAAATGCTAAGTTATGAATCAATGGCTGTTAAGTGACATAAACGTAAGCCACTTAATAGCCAATGGCCCCTGACTTAGCAATTCAACAAAAAGAAATCGATTCGAGGAAATTAGTTCAGAGTTCGGTATGATCAACTAATCCCTTCAAGACGGCACCCCAACACTGCCACGATCGAATGACTAAAACCAGCAAAAGAATTGAAGAATATACCTATTCGTTGGTGAATTGGTGTAAGGCTGCGTTAATAAGCAGTAAAAGTTCTGTTGGGTACAATTTTTGGTTTGTATTTTTTAACAGAAAAATTGATACCCTTCTTTTTTTTTTTTCTTAACCCATGTTAAACATAAATTCCAAGCTCCGGAAATAATACAGCAAATTTGATTTATTATCTCAGATAAATCCTTGTCAGGTGTTTTCTGTTTAGATCCACGTTAAACAGTTAACCACGCTAACTTTTAAAAAATCTATCTAACATTCCACACCAGATGGATTAACGCATACTTTCGCAGTATAGAAACTAAATATAATTGATCTGCCTAAATTATGCTTTAAATCTATCGATCATTGGTGTCGTTGGTCAAAATTATTGACTATATCTGGCTTCTTTTTTCTTTTCCTTTTTTTTTATTTTTCAAGACTGTGCTGTTGACAAAAGAGAAAGCGAATTGAGAGGAGATACGTCAAAAATCTTTTGGTGTCAGAAAAATGGCAATTATAAGAAAATCCAATGTCAAAATAGCAATTGTTACTGCGTAAATCCTCGGGGAATTCAAATAGGAATTGGTGTGCCTTTTACAAGAGTTCAATACCTTCTGTGCTCTGGTAAGTAGAATGGCTTATTTACTAAGCTATAATATTCAGAAGTGATACGGCTGTGTGAATGAGTTTACAGTTGATAGGTTACAGGACTTCTCTTTTTCTTTTTACTCGTTTCCGTCATTGTGGCCATGGTGAGGCACTGCCTTGAGACAATTTTACTAAAAACCTACTCCAGTATTTATATCTTTTGCCGAACCGCTAAGTTATGGGAACGTAAACACACCAACACCGATTGTCAAGCAGCCGTGGGGGGACAGACATGGACACGAATACACAAATACAGATTTAAATGATGGGCTTCTTTCAGCTTCCACCTGTCAAATTCACTCACAATGCTTTGATCGGCCCAAAGGTATAGTAACCAAGATGCCACGCAGTCTCTGTCAGGGACAAACCCTTGATATGGTGGTGCAAGTTTCGGAAGAAGATATAGAAAAGATGGTCGAGATCATCACAGTCGGAGAGACAACATTGAAAGTCAGAGTGGAAAGGTGGATTCCGCGGTGCTATAAATGTGGTCTGAAAGGCCACATTAGAGCGGATTGACTCTGCGTAGAACCTTGGGCAAATGTCTTCTAGTGTAGCCTTGGGCCAACCAAAGCCTTGTGAGTGGATTTGGTAGACAGAAACTGAAAGAATCCCGTCGAATATATGAGTAAAATATTCAAAATGAATACTCGCAAAGATGTTATTGTTATTATCATTATTATTATTATTATTATGGTTAGCATGCCAGGCGAACTGCTTAGCGGTATTTCGTCTGCCACTACGTTCTGAGTTCATATTCCGCCGAGGTTGACTTTGCCTTTCATCCTTCCAGAGTCAATAAATTAAGTACCAGTGAAACACTGGAGTCGATGTAATCAACTAGGCCTTGTGCCTTCAGTAGAAAGAATTATTATTATTATTATTATTATTATTAAAAAGTCAAAATTAAAAGAAGAGTGCCATTTGTTATCTGGTGAACGATATTTCGACATCTCGTGTGTCTTCAACTGGTTCAAAAAATAAATTTGTCAATCTACTTCATTTTGGTTAATATAGAAAGGATTGAGGTAACTCCTCCTGAAGATATAGAGTCAAAATTAAAAGAAGAGTGCAATTTATTTTTTGAACCAGTTGAAGACACACGAGATGTCGAAATATCGTTCACCAGATAACAAATGGCACTCTTCTTTTAATTTTGACTCTATATCTTCAGGAGGAGTTACCTCAATCCTTTCTATATTAACCAAAATGAAGTAGATTGACAAATTTATTTTTTGAACCAGTTGAAGACACACGAGATGTCGAAATATCGTTCACCAGATAACAAATGGCACTCTTCTTTTAATTTTGACTCTATATCTTCAGGAGGAGTTACCTCAATCCTTTCTATATTATTATTATTATTATTATTATTATTATCATTATTATTATTATTAGCAGCAGCAAATCTAATAATTGATAATAATAATAATAACAATAACATTAGTGGGAGCAGGCGATATTAGCATTAAACAGCTATATATTGAATTTATAATGATATTAAAGGGTACACGAAGTAAAAATTGCAGCTTAACTACCAATTTCACTGAAAATATGTAACGGACAAACAGAAATCGGGCAAACGAGTGGAATTTAACATATCATCTAAGCTAAAAAGCCGTAGAATAAGGTAACAGATACACCTGGATCGTGATTTCGAAATCTGACCAACGCCTCAATTCTCGTCAGCAGTTCTTGCTGTACCTAAACTGAAAAACTCATCTCGCCTCGTCGTAATCCGTTACGTCTTGAATAGTCCCGCGCCAAATTCAAAACAATTTCAAAGCATAATACATACATACATATATATATATATAATTAACATAATATGGTAAAAATTCGATATTAATTAATATCAATTTAATACCAGGAAACTAGCACATTAAAAGAATCAGAAGGTTCTTGAAAAAATTTTTCGAGATCCTAAAAAGATTATAGTACTTGTGTATATAATATTGACCAGTGACCGGTCTGTCAAAATGCTAGAAGAAGCTCACTTAAAAAATTCTCAAATACGGATTCAGCGGAGCAAAAACAGGCGGGCTAGACCAGTGAAAATTGTACATACCTCGATTATCTGCAGAC
Source organism: Octopus bimaculoides (assembly GCF_046866305.1). Taxonomy (NCBI): domain Eukaryota; kingdom Metazoa; phylum Mollusca; class Cephalopoda; order Octopoda; family Octopodidae; genus Octopus; species Octopus bimaculoides. The sequence continues at coordinate 21,081,764 of NC_142943.1, forward strand.
TATAGTTTCAAAATCAACACTTTCAAAATAAAAGTGTCTATTTTTCTTCAGTACAGATTGCCGATATTTTTACAATCGAACAAAATCTCGTGCTAGTTGTCTTCAACTAGTGAAATCGTGCACGTGATTCTATCCATTATAAAGATTAAAATTCAAAATTCTTAGTTTTGGCGCGCTGAATCCGGAAAGAATCCGTATTTGAGAATTTTTTAAGTGAGCTTCTTCTAGCATTTTGACAGACCGGTCACTGGTCAATATTATATATATATATATATATATATATATATATATATATGCCCTAACTCTTCGAAACACCAGTGTTATACTGCCCTAACTCTTCGAAACGCCAGTGTTATAATGGTGGCAGCTGATGAAGGAAATGTTCTCTATGTGGCCTGTGTGTTTTCTGACCGTTGTTTATCATTTTGTCTACGTTTTGTTTGCAATGTCCTGTACCCAGATATGCATCTATATATACATGTAGGTGAAGGTATGTACATACATGTACATATATATGCATATACTCATATATTATTTATATATATATATATATATATATATATATATATATATATATATATATATATATATATATATAACGAGTAAATATTCAAGATGAATAGTTGTAAAGATATTATTATTCGCTCCCAGTTGCCTTCGCTAAGGCGGAGGTATTGCTTTTAGTTATGTTTGGTTGTCCGTAGACAAGATATCTCAAGAACCGCTGGATGCATTCGGATGAAACTTTCAAGGATGTTTTGCCTCGTGACTGGCACGCACTGATTAGATTTTGGGACCTGTTTTTTTATTACCCATGCGGGTTAACATAGAGGTGACAAAACAAAACATGTGGGGCATAAAACATATATTTAAAAAAATAGAAATGAATGTTATAATGTATGAAGACATGAATATGAAAAATGGAAATGGAACCACTCGTCCCACTTCCGAGTGGCCTTATTTTCTACTTTTTAAATCCTGAACCTTCCAACACATCGATACCTGTTTCCTCCAACCACCCATCGTAAGTTGTAAAGCCTGGGAATGAGCTCCAGCTGCAGTTCACCTCCCAAAAACAAAATCAAACCATATATTCTTGTATTTTTCCCTCCTGCTTCTTGTCTGGTATTACGCACAAGTGGTGTTCCCCCACGTTATCATACCCCGCAGTTCCAATACACTTTATGTCCTATTCCGCCGAATCCCTTAACAGTTCGTCGCTAAGCAACATGTAAATCCTACACTTTTTCCGTCTCTTTTTTTATTTGGGGGAGGGGTTTTGGGTTTCTTTGTATGTGTTTGCCTCTTGTTTTTGTGTCGGATGGAAATGGATATGCCTAGTGTCTGCAGGGAGTGGGTGGGTCTGAGAGGCCGTGGGTGGGATGGGTGTGGAATGGGGTTTACAGTTTAGTTCACTTGCCTTTTTTCGTTTTCTTCCTGTCACATTTTCCCATTTATTTTTCTCTATTTCCGCTACTTCCTTTTCTTTTTCGGTTACTTCCTTTCCGCGGCTCTCTTCTATCTTCTCTTCCATATTTTCTTGTCGCTTTTCCTCTGGTTTTCTTGGCTTTGATGTCATTCTGCTCTTATGTGTCCCTTCAGGCCACATGTAAAGCAGCGTGGAACTCTTCCTTCCACCCTGACAGTCATAATTTTTTCTTCCATAATTATTGTTTCCATAATCTTTTCCATCGTTTCTTTTGAACTCTGGACTATCATCTCCAGTGATTGACCTCTCCAGTTGACGCACTCTTTTTTCTTGGCCTGGAGCACCACTATGTTGTCCTCATTACCAAAGAGGACCGCATCTGCCACCCAGGTCACATCAATCTCCGGTAAGATTCCTTCGACTGTGACCCTTGTTGCTCTCATGCCTCTATGCGTGGGCAACAGCACCACTTCTTCGCTCCGAATTGTCAGGGTGGTTGGTGGTTGGTGGAAGCTATTCTGGCTGCCACCGAGGAGAGTCCCGAATTGGGACCAGTAGGAAGAACGAGCATGTTAAACTGATGGGGATGCGGTGTTGAGATGTGGCTTATTATATCAGCGACAAATCTAAATAATTGATAATTATAATAACAATAACGTTTGTGGTAGCAAGCGATATTAGCATTAAACAGCTATACATTAAATTAATAATTGTATTATATATAATTATATATATGGAGTGGCTGTGTAGTAAGTAGCTTGCTTACCAACCAGAGATGAATTATTCAAACTCCAAAGAATTCCTCTCAACACATGGCTATCTGCTCATGATCAGAGATGCACATATCGTCAGCCGCCAAGGGACATGCTCAACTGATTAAGGTCAAGCAAATGACAAGGAAATCTGTGGTATTGAGCAGAATATTTGCTGTAGCCCATCTTTTATACCAAGACAAAACATGTACATGATAACACTTCCAATCAGTTAAGATGAGAAGCCATGAGAGCTACTGTCTGATTCTGCATCAGTTTATTTTTGAACCTGTGGAAGATACACGAGATGTCGAAATATTTTTCATTTGATAAGAGTCGCACTCTTCTTTATTGTTTCTTATTACGGTTTCTTCTTCTTCTTCTTCTTCTTATCATCATCATCATCATCATCATCATCATCATCATCATCATCATCATCATCATCATCATCATCATCATCATCATCATCATCATCATCATCATCATCACCACCACCACCACCACCACCACCACCATTATTATTATTATTATTATTATTGTTGTTGTTGTTGTTGTTGTTGTTGTTGTTGTTGTTGTTGTTGTTGTTGTTGTTGTTGTTGTTGTTGTTGTTGTTGTTGTTGTTGTTGTTGTTGTTGTTGTTGTTGTTGTTGTTGTTGTTGTTGTTGTTGTTGTTGTTGTTGTTGTTGTTGTTGTTGTTGTTGTTGTTGTTGTTGTTGTTGTTATTATTATTATTATTATTATTATTATTATTAATATTATTATTATTATTATTATTATTATTATTATTATTATTCAGGCGGTGAGCTGACAGAACCGTTAGCACGGCGGGCAAAAATGCTAAGCAGCATTCCGTCCGACTTTGCGTTCTGATTTCAAATGCCGCCAAGGTCGACTTTGCCTTTCATCCTTTTGAGATCAATAAAACAAGTACCAGTTGAACATTGAGTTGTTTAATCGACTTAGCCCGTTCTCAAATTTTGAATTTTCAATCACCTTTTGGTTTGAACTTGAGAAAGACAGACGTTCTGTCGAAATGTTGTTCAAAAAATAAAACATCTAAAATCGCACTCTTCGTTTTGACTATTATTATTATTATTATTAATATTATTAAGGCGGTGACCTTATAGGATCCTTTGCACGCCAGGCAAAATGTTTAGCGGAATTGCGTCCGTCCTTATGTTCTGAATTCAAATTCCGCCGGGTTGACTTTGTCTTTCATCCATTCGGAGTGAAGTAACTAGTATGTTTCAGTTTGGTTCTGAGGTCGATGTAATCGACTTACCTCCTCCTCCTCCTCCTAAATTTTTGGCCTCGCGCCAAAATTTGAATGCATTATTATTGTCGTTGTTTTTGTTGTTGTTGATGATGATGATATTATTACTATCATTATTAAGGCTTTGAGCAAGCAAAATCGTTAGCACGCCGGGCAAGATGCTTAGCGGCATTTCGTCCATCTTTACTTTCTGAGTTCAAATTCATCCGAGGTCAACTTTGCTTTTCATCCCTTGGGGTCGATGAAATAACCACCAATTACGCACTGGGATCGATGTAATCGACCAGCCTCCTCCCTCAAAATTTCAGGCCTTATGCCTGCAGTAGGGAAGATTATTACTGCTGTTGTTGTTTATCACCAATGCCGGCCATGTTTTGAAACTCCGAAAGTCTGCGCTTTGCTTTCCTTATTAGAAGTTGAATGTTATTAATTTTATTGCTGTATGTTACTTGCAAGTTGATCTGAACCATATTGGTCTCATCAACTATTTGATATGCTTGACCTACGGGCAAACAAATTGGAAGAGAAAAGTGTTTCTTCTCGTGACATTGGAAAATTTTCAATATTGAGTCGTCTTCATCATCGAACCCAGATAAGAGAAAGGTGGAAGGAAATTTCTTTTTCGCCGTCATTTTCTCCCACAGAATTTTACAAACACAAATAAAGTAGTAGCAAGAACAACAACAGCAGCAGTAGCGACTGCAGCTTGAAAAATGAAATATCGAGAAATGAAGCTCAAAAATTTACCTACGGCAGCAGTGTGATTATGAAGTCAGCTTGGTAGCAAGGTCATCTGCTCTACGACATTAAGTCACTGGATGTAGATATGGTCGCCATCAGTGAGACCAGAGTTTCCGATTCTCAAGCTTCTATACCCATCCTCAGTGTTACTGCTGCCTCTCCAAACATAAATTTTCTCAGTTACATGATTCGTCCAGAGATTTCTGATATTGTCAGTAATGTTGAAAGCAGGCAATTACCAACCAAGCTATCCAATGTCCAGACACTTCAACATGTAAAGACCTCTTAAGTATAAAATCAATCACAATAATGAAGAGGAAATGAAATAAAATGCTGCTTTATCTCATGATATTTCAGTCGTTTTATTGGTTGATTTTAGGCCGCAGCCTAAGTTTTATATTGTGATATAAGTATGTTGGTTATAACACAAAGGAAATTCTCTTGTAACTAAATATTTCCTGCTTGGACAAGTGTTGAATATTATCAAAGGACATTTTCTTCAGTTAGCACCATTAATGATTATTTTCCTATGATCAGTTGTTAGGCAACATAAAATCTATTATTCCAAGCTTATTTATTTTTCGCAGATACAAAACTCTCACTAGAATCCAAAATGTACTGTTTTTATTACAGTTATATGACTGTTTGGTATAATCTGTAAATAAAAACTTCTTCACTGAACATTAAAACGGTCAACAAGAGAATCATCATGAGATAGCTCGATTTGCTAGTAATAACAGCCAAATGTCCTTGAGTCGCACCTTATTATCTTAAAACAACGAAAACATTGACAAAGTAATCTTTGATGTACAGACTGTCGAGATAATCACGTCTGGAATGCTTTTTATTATATATCAAATGTCCCTTGTCATCTTCATGAGGTTCAGCCAGCTGCTATTAACCTTCACCATTTGTCCCAATGTCTTCCTTGTTCTTCTTCGGTCGTAGATTCCTTCTACTTGGCTCACCACTTCTTTATCCAATTCTCAACATTCATACATACGCATCACAAACCCGTACCAGCTTAGTCTTATTTCTTAAGCACAATACCTGATGGTTCTTAAACTTAGTTTTTATTTCGGCTCATTTATGTTTCATCATTCAATAAGCCTAAAATAATACTCACTAAAACCCTGGAGCCCTTCATTATCCAGGTTGATCTCTAATTAGTTATGTTTTTATCATCAGGTATGAAACAGTTGGGACAGTGTAGAAAACTATTTCCGTTGATTTCAAAGTGAAAACACAATTTTCGAAACTAGTTAGATCTTTCAGATTAGGAATCATAATTTCTCATTTGAGAAAGATCTAGAAAATTGCGTGCCTTCTCTCATTTGGGAGGGGCTTGGCTCACTAATATGTTTGTGGACAAATAAAAAGATAAAATACTTTAAACACATTACTGTTCTTCAACTTCTAGTCAGGCCTAATCGGGCGGGTCCTTGATTAGATGCCTTCTAACCATAACCATCCGGAGCTTCATAATCAGTTAAAGAAATTATTATTAAAGAAATTATTATTGTGTCCTAACCACAAAATCATACTCCTTCACACGACTTGGATAATATACATAACTTTGCGTCAATAAGATCATACACGAATATGGAAATATTTGTTGTTGAACGATGTTTATCAAAAACAAAAGCAGCGGCGACAGAGACTTTGAAACAGCTTGCTGCCAGATGCTGGAAGGACTGATCATCGTATCAGGACCTTCCTCTTGACAGCTTTACAGCGCACCAAACAGCTCACTGGGGTGACGCTCCAACTGCATGATGAAACTCTTCAGCCAGGTTTCATCATTACTTTTCAGCCATATCCAATGGCTATCTGGCTGGCTGACTGGCTGGCGCACTCAACTGTCACCTGGACCTCCGTCAAGATGGTGTTTGCTTGTCGGTGTTGGACACCAATTGATAGCAGTCACCGTCTCAGTCTAGTCCAAGTAAAACCTCCGAATTCAACTTATTCAAGAAAGTGTACTGCACCCCAATTAACATCTATATAGTCTTCCTGTAGCATTTCGTAACACTCGTCTTTCCTAACCACGGCTTGCTCGTGAAATTAACGTGCAAGTGGCGGAAATATAGTCATAGCAGATATTCTGCTCAATCCCACAGATTTGTTTGTCAGTTGTTTGACCTTAACCACTTGAGCATGTCCCTTGGTTATTGAAAATATGTGTATCTCTGATCATGAGCAAGTGTGGTGGAAGAGCATTATAGCGATGTGTTGAGAGGGATACTTTGGGGTTTCAATAAACGTAACAAAAACAAAATTTGATGGAAATATTAGTCATTTTTCATACTTTCTTGGGGTAAGCAAATAGGAAGTAACAGTTGCTACCCAAGGACAGAAATCGTGTTACACAGTGTTATCTTATGCTCCTCACACGATATCGTCATATCCGGTTTCTTCCTGAAATGAGTCGATATACCAGAGTTCCGATTAATTATAACTGGAAATAAGTAGTAATGGGGTGAGGGGTGACAGTAGTCTGGTCTTTAGCAGATAGTGTGACATAGAAAGGGCACAACAGTTTCAAAATGCAAGTGGATACCGGTAGCGAATTAATCTTAATATTCTAAGTAACTTTCAAATACTTATTAGTAAACCAAAACGTCTTGAAAGTCATCAACATCTTCGCAAATTTTATGGTTCAACAGTGAAGCCATAAGACTTTTTTTTTTAAGTCTCTTGGAACAGGCTTCCGTTTTCATATATCTGTAGTCGTCGTAGATTTAATAAAAACTACGATCTTGTTGAAACTAGTGTGTGTGTGTGTGTGTGTGTGTGTGTGTGTGTGTGTGTGTGTGTGTGTGTGTGTGTGTGTGTTTGTAAAATATTAATTGCAAAAGACAAATGAATTCTGTTGTGCTTTAAGGCCGAAGATACTGATGAGACTAAACTTTATTAACTGCTTTAATGAAATATGTTAGTAAT
>NC_142943.1:21091401-21103901 GCF_046866305.1 Octopus bimaculoides
ACTGCTTCTGTCCCTTCCTCCTTGTTCCATTTCCTCCCTCCACCATCCTCTCTGCTCTCGTGTGACCTGTGGTCAGCTTTCTTTTCACTCCAGCCGCTGTGAAGGCAAGACGAACTACTAACGTTCTACCTCAGATTTGCGTTTGGCCGTACGGCTTTTGAATGTTGTTTTCACTGTCCATTTTTTCCTGTCTTGGTTTGTGTTTGCCACCTTGGAATCCTCTGTGTAGTTGGTTGATCCACTACTCAGGAAGAGACTATTCTAGAGTACGTCCTGTCTGGTCTTCGAAACGTCTAGATAGAATAGAGACAGCTGATGAAGGGATATTCCAAGGGGCATTCCGTTTTCCTATGTGTTCGTTCCGTTGTCTGTAGTTTATTGTTCTAACGTCCTGTACCCTGTACACATGTAGATGTAAGTATGTACATATATGTGTGTATACATGTATATATATTCTTTGTATTATTATATATATATATACATATATATATATATATATATATATATATATATATATATATATATATATATATATATATATATATATATATACATATATATATATATATATATATATATATATATACATATATATATATATATATATATATACATATATATATATATATATATATATATATACATATATATATATATATATATATATACATATATATATATATATATATATATATACATATATATATATATATATATATACATATACATATATATATATATATATATATATATATATATATATATATATATACATATATATATATATATATATATACATATATATATATATATATATATATATATATATATATATATATATATATATATATATATATATATATATATATATATATATATATATATATATATATATATACATATATATATATATATATATATATATATATATATATATATATATATATATATATATATATATATATATATATATATATATATTTATTAATAGTTATCGCCAAGCCAACATGGCAGTCCCAAAATTAGGACGAATGCTGCCGTGGATTCGTCCTAATTTTCGGACTGCCATGTTGGCTTGGCGATAACTATTAATTTCCAGTACCGCTGCCGTAGTCTCCTTTAGAGAGACATAGAAATATTAATATCTCTATATATATATATATACATATATATATACATATATATATATATATATATATATATGAATATTAATATCTCTATATATATATACATATATATATATATATACACACATATATATATATTTGGTACGAAACCAAAGAAAATGTCGTTTAACATGGAGGACTTATAGGCCTCCGTGGTGCAGTTGTAACAGCAGCAACAACAACAGCAGCAGCAACAACAGCAGTTACAACTGCGACTACAGCAGCAACTGCAACAGTAACAACAAAACCAACAGTTGCTGGAATTAGTATTGAAGGAATATAAAAATACTTCGGATTCTTACTCGCCAGACAGCGTAGCAAATTCAGTTGAAGAATCTAGTTATAAACCAGAAGAAAGGATTATCTTCTCTCCATATTTTCGAAAATACGAAGAAATCTTCAAAGAAAATGTAAAAATTGGTCTGACGAGAAAAAAGTACGACTACTTTTAAGATAGTTATTCCCCGCCGAACATGAAAAATTTAGTAACCAGGTGAGATTTATATCGATGAAACAATTTTTATCGAAAATTTTCAGTGAAAGACGTTTTCTGTTCATTACACGCTGATAATGTTTAAATTTGGTCAAAAAAGATTATGAACATTTCGTCTCCTATGCTGGGGTTGTTAACAGAGAGTGTGAAAAATGCAAATTAAATAAATTAACCCCGGACAACTTCAAATGTCTAATTTTTGTTCCAGGACTTACTGCGAGCAAAAATGCAGACATACGTTCCCGGATATTATCAAAATTAGAACAGGACCAAAACTTAACTATACAGGCAGTAGCAGAAGAATGTCAGAGGATTACAACATGACGCAGATAAAATTGAGAAAAAAGATTGCTCTCGTATTCACGCGTGTTGACCGGTAACGGATAAGAAAAAAAGTAAAAATGTCAAAACCGAATCCATTTCATGGGTTTTATGAAAAATAAAAACTTTAACCATCTCTTTTCCTGGACCAATTGGCTTCTGACTTATTTTAGCAATTAAGATAATTTGCTAGGTGAAGTCTTTATCAACAGGTACACCCAAGACTACCTGTTGATAACGACTTCACCTAGCAAATTATCTTAATTGCTAAAATAAGTCAGAAGCCAATTGGTCCAGGAAAAGAGATGGTAAAAGTTTTTATTATTCATTTCGTTCCTTTCGAGATTTTATCCCTAATTTTGTGGTTCTAGAACCTAGCTGTTCTTTCTAGCGTAAATGGATTCCTGTTATGTATTTAAATATACACTGTACCTTATGAGTAACTCATAGTCTTTGGACTAAACTTTTATACGCTAGGCCACTTGGAGGTGAAAATGTTTATTAATTTTCATTTCCCTTTGATATGATTAAGTATATACATATATATATATATATATATATATATATTAAATTTATGAATATATATAGACTATACCTTAAATGATAGAGAAAAATGTGCTCATAAATTGTTTATGTCATAAGAATCTAGACACTTTGAGAAAATGTGAAATAATTCGTTTTTAACTGTAGAGCTCGAAGTAGATAAAGTTATAAATAATAGCATGTAAATGTTGGATTAAATATCCCTTCGGATGAGGAAAGTGGAAGGGATCCTCATGAGACGCGAACCCATATCTATAAAGAGGACAGATGTTATACCATTGGACCAAAGCAATCCTTCGAAATTCTCTATCCATTTCAGAATCTTTGTTCTTACCGGTGGGCGCTGAAGAATTCGATGTAGAAAAGCTACTATACGTACAAGGTTGAAAATTTAAATGATAGAGAAAAATGTGCTCATAAATTGTTTACGTCATACTATAGGTACAACGTTTAAAATTTGGGAATAGGAGCTAGCCGATTACTTCGACCCCAGCACTCAACTGGTACTTATTTTTATCACTTTCGAAAGGATGGAAAGCAAAGTCGACCACCGTTGAATTTGAATTCAGAATGTTAAGAAAGAAGAAACTCCGCTAAACATTTTGTTCGGCTCACTGACAATTCTGCCAGCTCACCACCTTGGAAACGTATAAATAATAGCACATAAATGAATGTTAATAAATGCCTTGATTATGAAGTAGATGAGGATTAGTCGAAGGTCATAGAAGCGCCTGAGTTCACCTGACGGAAGAAAGAATCAAAGCTAATGATATCAATATCAGTTCAATAAACTTATTTCAGTTCAGCTTTCATGGATAAAAACCAAGGGAGAAAACATTTATAAACTCTTTTACTCTTTTACTTGTTTCAGTCATTTGACTGCGGCTATGCTGGAGCACCGCCTTTAGTCGAACAAATCGACCCCGGGACTTATTCTTTGTAAGCCTAGTACTTATTGTATCGGTCTGTCTTTTGCCGAACCGCTAGGTTACGGGGATGTAAACACACTAGCATCGGTCGTCAAGCGATGGTGGGGGGGGGGGGCACAGACACACAAACACACATACATATATATACATATATATACGACGGTCTTCTTTCAGTTTCCGTCTACCAAATCCACTCATAAGGCTTTGGTCGGCCCGAAGCTATAGTAGAAGACACTTGCCCAAGGTGCCACGCAGTGGGACTGAACCCAGAACCATGTGGTTGGTAAGCAAGCTACTTACCACACAGCCACTAAAGTTCGTAAATGCTTTGAAATACAACGTTGTATTACTGAAGCTATAAGGATACGATTTCAAATACTGGGTAGTACATAGCTCATCATTGATGACAAACTGGACAACTACTTGCGTTGTCCAGTTTGGAAAAGAATCTGCGTGGTCATTCAACCTGCTAAAAATAGCAACCAAATCTCCCTCAAATTACCCCCTTTTTAAGAAACATTCAGCGACGTGCCTTTAGATATCTAAAAAGACTGTCTTTTTATTTCTTTATTGCCCACAGGGGGCTGAATATAGAGGGGACAAACAAGGACAGACAAAAGGGTTTAAGTCGATTACATCGACCCCAGCGCATAACTGGTACTTATTTAATCGATCCAGAAAGGATGAAAGGCAAAGTCGACCTTGGCAGATCAGAGAGAGATCTACCTGATCAAGGCTGACCTGGGACAAAACAATAACTACTAATTCGATTCACTCTTTTCAATAAATGTTGTCAACCCACGAAATTAAGGTCTTATTCATAAATGAAACACTCACATATTGGAAAGGTTTGTATCCTAAAAAGAAATATTTTTTTTCCTCATTTAATATATCCTCGATTCTAAGCTACTTGCATGTTTTAAGAGGAGAGTAATATAATATTTTTACGTTCACCAACAGCTGCTTCTGTTTTACATCCACTGGATACATAATCCACGGCGTCCATGCCAAGAAGAGTGATGTGGAAGACATGAATTGCAGTAAGTATATTTTAAGGCAATTATCTAGTTGTTGTTGTTGGCACTCTGTCGCTTACGACGTCGAGGGTTCCAGTTGATCCAATCAACGGAACAGCCTGCTCGTGAAATTAACGTGCAAGTGGCTGAGCACTCCACAGACACGTGTACCCTTAACAGTAGTTCTCAGAGATATTCAGCGTGACACATTGTGACAAGGCTGACCCTTTGAATTACAGGCACAACAGAAACTGGAAGTAAGAGTGAGAGAAAGTTGTGGTGAAAGAGTACAGCAGGGTTCGCCACCATCCCCTGCCGGAGCCTCGTGGAGCTTTAGGTGTCTTCGCTCAATAAACACTCACAACGCCCGGTCTGGGAATCGAAACCGCGATCCAATGACAGCGAGTCCGCTGCCCTAACCACTGGGCCATTGCGCCTCCACAATTGTCTAGTAAATATAGAAATAAAGGTCAGTGTTTCCTTCCTTAATGAAATTTTATATTTACATCCAGCTTCGTATTTTATGTCCTGAATACGCAGTTTTCTCTGATATTGAAACGCCAGTCTATTTGATCACTAAACATCACTTTATCATTATACAAGAAATTAGGAAGCCACTATTTGGTTACTTCACCAAATGCAAATAGCCAAATTGTCCTCCTTACGACATAAAAACAGGAAACAGGATAATGTAGTACTTGATGTACTCGTAAAAGGGTAGACGATTACCGCTAGAATGCCTTTGATCTCAGGTTGGTTCCAATAGGGTTTACCTGGGGCTAAGCAACAACACACGTATACACAGACCGAGCTAACTAGAAAACCTCTGCGCAGTTGCTTCATTTACTAAAAATAGCAACCAAATACCCCTCAAATTACTCCTTGCTGCCTTAAATAAGAAATGAGACATTAGTAATCCTACATACCGTAAAAATAGATGGGGTGGTCGCAGCTGGAGTGCTTTTCAACAAAGATTCGTCCCTTCAGTATTGAACTTGGACTAAATCACAGCAGATATTATAGTTAAAGGATTAATTCAAATCCAAGTAAATGTGCTGTTGTTTTTATATGTCTTAGTCAGGTAGAAGAAACTGTGATCATCGACTCTGCAGATCCACTAGGACTTATGAGATTGTAAGTATATATACTAATTACCAGGCATGGTTATATAGTTAAGTAGCTCGCTATAAAACCACATGCTTTCAGGCTTGGTTCCACTGCGTGACACTTTGGGAAAATGTCTTCAGTCATAGCCTCGAGTCAACCAATAAGTTTGCTAAAAATAAGTTTTAGTTAAAAACCCGAATTAACATGAATTCCATGATCACGAAGTTGTACTGCAATTTTTATTTATTATCTTGCAATAAATCCATGCTGTATGTTTATTGTTTAGGTCCACGTTCAACAGCTTATCCATGCTAATTCGACTAAAATCAAATGGTGATAATTATCAAACGCTGGAGAGAAGTTAAATATAAATATCTACCTAAATTATGTTTTTTAACGTATCAATCATTGTTACCATTGGAAAAAATTATACTTTCTGCTGATGACGTTCAAAGATACAGAAATTTAGATTAAGCAATTCCACTGGCGCCGCTAAGCACTTTTCATCCGCTACTATGCTTTTTAGAACTATATGCCTATACGTGATACTGTCTCGAGATGAATACTTCAGTTATATGGCTTTCTACAGTTTATACACATTAAGTAAGAAATACAGATTGTTATTTTGAATTAATACTGCTTCTGTTGCTAATAACTAATATTTATTTATTTATTTATTCATTCATTTATTTATTTATTTTCAAGACTGTGCTGTTGACAAAAAAGAAAGCGAATTGAGAGGAGATAGGTTAAAGAAATTTCGGTGTCATAAAAACGGCAATTATAAGAAAATTCATGTCAAAAACTCAATTGTTACTGCGTAAATATATGGGGAATTCAGGTATCACTTAAAGTGCTTAGGTCAAAGATCTATTCACTTCCATGCTAAGGTAAGTAGAACGTTGTGTTTACAAAAAAAATCTAAACTTCAGAGGTGATTTGGCTAAGTCGCTGAGTTACTGCGAATGTTTTAATGAATTTCTAGCTAGGTATTTCTCTGTATTTCATTTAAAGTGTTCGGAGATGCATTTGATTGACAAGATTTTGGGAAAAATCATAACAGCCATTTAAAACATGGCCGAGTGATTATGAAGACTGTTTCAGAATCATAAGCTCTCATGTTAGAACACTCTGCGTGGAATCTTGAGGAAGTTACTTTTACTTCAGCTTCTGGTCTAGTCAAACTTTGTGAGTGAAACTGAGTAGGTGGAAACTGTGTGGAAGCCCGTAGGGTGAGTTATACTTGTAATTTAAAGACCCAACCTTTGTTACATATTTTGAGACACTGATTCCGTTCAAGAATCAGGTTAAATGTTTAACGAATCAATGAAATGTTCATCCACTTAAATGACTAATTCATTGAACAGATTTGATCTTGAGAAGTCAAAATGAAGCCTTCACTCTTTGCCTTCAGCCCTGAGCTTCGTAGCCACTGACGGGTGTACTTATGTTCAACATCAGCTTCTTTGTTACAGGCCACGTCAGCTAAAGGCCATGTATTTGCCATGCAGAGGTTTCTGTTCCCACCTACCAACCAATCGTCCATGCTCTTTTTTTTTTTGCCATTAATTTTTCTCTCTTTACAACAGCGATCGTGATTTCAGCTCCTAGACCGGGTGGTGCATTGTGTTCTTCTGCAAAACACTTTGTCTCACGTTGCTCTGCGATCACTTCGACACCTGATGCGTGGTACGCCGTGCAACCGTTCAGATGACGTCGATATGATAGAGAGAATGAGCTTAAACAAATCATTTGTGCAGGTTGTTCGGAAAAGGCTGAACGCTCATACGTCATCTTCGGCAGGAGAGTCCATCATTATTATTTATTATTATTATTATTATTATTATTATTATTATTATTATTATTATTATTATTACTCTCCATGTAAATCCAGACCCCTGACCTCATCTCCTAACCGAACGGAACTGAGTTGAAAGTGATTGTGGAGGGCAGACGTCCGAAATGTCATGTCTGTGGCATGACAAATCATTTACGGGTGTTCTGCCCACAAAACAAAAATAAGAGAGGAAAGTGGAGGGCCCCACGCCGATGTCACAGCCATTTCCACAACAACAACAACAACAACATCTACAGGAAAATAAAAGGATGAGTAATGCAACATCAACATCTCAAAGCAGAACCACAGCGGCGGATTCATCTGAGGCGGAAGGACCGACAGCAACAGAAAAAGGGTCAGAAGCAACAGTAGTAGCAATGACAACAGCCCCAACAGCACCACCACCACCACCGTTACCATCAAAATGTACGAGTACTTTAGCCGAGAGGACCACCCAGGGTTTTCCCCCAAACCAGCTCTCCAGCTCTCCCTCTCTCTCTCAAACACATGATCACACATAGACACCCACAAAAACACAAGCACACACCCATCCTATCGGGGACGGATTACACGGATTCCGATTCCGATTCCAACACGTCCCAAAGTGAGGAGGAAGAAAACAAGCCAGAACAATCTAAAAGAAAGCTCAGGAGAAAAAACACCGGATCCATACCAACACAAACATCGGACAACACATAAAGTACCGTCACACAGACAACAAACCCTCCAGCTCAACAACCGTTTACACAACAAAAGATATCACCACCACCACAACCCCACCTCGCCCCCAAAAGAAAGCATTCGGAAGAACGGTTAAATTCTCAATTATTATTATTATTCAAATTCCGTCGAGGTCAACCTTGCTTTCATCCGTTCGGGGTCGATAGATTAAGTACCAGTCAAGTACTGGTGTCGATGTAATCGACTTACCTTCTCCCCAACAATTTCAGGCTTTGTGCCAAAAGCACAAAAGCAGAAAAGATTATTATTATTATTATTATTATTATTATTATTATTATTATTATTATTATTATTATTATTATTATTATTATTATCATTATTATTATTATCATTATTATTATTATCATTATTATTATCATTATCATTATTATCATTATTATTATTATTATTATTATTATTATTATTATTATTATTATTATTCGGTAGTCTTATTTTTACCACGTGCTTTCACTGCATTACCGAGCGCAGCTCTGTGTGCCTTGGGTTTGTGCTGTGGTTTGTTGTGATGCTCTCATTTTTACTGTAGTGAAAGTGTTTTAAGTAGGATGTGTGGGGTGCCTAGTACTGCTATTTTCTGTATGTTTTATATATTTGTAAGTCTTAGTGTTTTGGTTATGTATTTGTCAGAATGTATTTTTATCATACCTATTTCGCCAACTATTATAGGAATTGTTTCTGTTTTTAGGTTCCACATTCGAGTTACTTCAATTTCCAGATTTTTGTATTTTGAAAGTATCTCTGTTTCTTTTAGAGAAATGTTGTCATCTATTGGTATTGATACATCAATTAGAAGGCATCTTTTTTCTTGGTGATCTCTGACAACTATATCCGGTCTATTACCCTTAATTTCTCTATCTTTGTGTATTGGCATATCCCATAGTATTGTGCTTTCTCGTTTTCTGTGACCTTTTCTGGCGTGTGCCTATACCTTTTTTCTGTTGTTATTCCATAGTGTTTGCATAGCTGCCAATGTATGTAGGTCCCAGCTCTGTCGTGTCTGTGAATATATTCTTTCTTAGTCAGGACTGGGCAGCCAGAGATAATGATTTATTGTTTCTTCTCCATCACCACATATTCCGCAGTTACTTGTTATGTTTCTTCTCTTTATATGTTTCTGGTTATTAATTTCTGGTGGGGAGGCTATGGTCTTGTGCTGCAATTAAAAATCCTTCAGTCTCTGCTTTGATTCCTGAGCTTCTCAGTGATCGTTGGGATTTTGCTTCGTCTATTTCTTTTCTGTTTAGCTTAACCCAATATTTTCCATGAAGGGACTTTGCTTGTCATCTTTTTATCATGATCCGTTGTTGTTCCAGTTTTAGTTTAGGTTTCAGTTGTTCTACAGCTTTTGTTGTTTCTTCTTTTTCTACATCGTTGTTAGGTACTATGTCTTCTTTTTTTGTATTTTTCAGCTTCTTTAAAGAGGGAAAACAGTTTTTTTTTTTGTTTTTTTTGCTCATGTCTTGTGGCTATTTATATCAGTCTTCCTTGTTTCTGAAGTAAGTATTTGTGTAATCCTAAGGTGGTTATTTTATAATAGTTTTCTAGCTGCATAAGGCCTCTACCGCCTTCAATACGTTGTATATATAACCTTTCTATGTCAGTATTTTTCTTGTTTTCATGTCTACTTTGAGTGGCTCATTTAGAGTCCAGTTAAGAATATTGTCGCTGTAACTTACAACTGGGACGGCTAGAGTGTTGATACATATTATCTTGTTTTTCGCATTGGGCTCTATTTTTAGTATTAATCTAACTTGTCTATAGCATTCCTTTCTTGTATTCTCTTTCATTTGTGTGTGTTGTGTCGTATCTACTTCATTGATTCTTACGTATGTCTGGCCATTATTGTTATTATTATGATTATTGTTATTATTGTTATTATTATTATTATTATTATTATTATTATTATTATTATTATTATTATTATTATTATTATTACTGGGTGAGCGAGCAGTGCATGCCATCAAAGTGACACTGGGATAAAATACATGAAGGCCATTATACCCATCATGATTACCCGTCTGATAAGGGCAAACCAGGTACATGCATCACAACCATATGTGCGCGATATGGTGATCTCATATCAAGATAAACAGCGCCATGACCACGCAGGTGGGGCCCAGTTAGAATTTTCTTCAGGTCGAGTAGCCCACCCCGATCAAAGGTCCCTGAATAAGGGTTGTTTAAGGATGTTGAACGAAACGCCCATGTTTCCAAAGGTGAATTATTCAAACCCCAAAGAATTCCTCTCAACACATGGCTATGATGCTCCCCCACTACTTCTGCTCATGATCAGTGATGCACATATCGCCAGCCACTAAGGGACATGCTCAACTGGTTAAGGTCAAATAACTGACAAGCAAATCTATGGTATTAAGCAGAATATTTGCTGTAGCCCATATTTTATACCAAGACAAAACAACGTACATGATAACATTTCCAATCATTTAAGATCAGAAGCCATGAGAGCCACTGCCTGGTACTGCATCAGGGCCTTGTTGTTGTTGTTGTTGTTGTTGCTGTTGTTGCTATTCATTTAAAAATATTCTGTAAAATATATATCATTAGCTGATGTTCAGAGTTGGGGCCTGGTTGGAGTCGTGAATAACACTACTAGGGGCTGCTGAAAAGTACCTGGCTTTAAAGGTATTACGAAAGGCCTGGTAGGAGGCCCAACCTTCCGAGTTCTTTTACAGGACTTAGAAAAACTGAAGTACCGCTGCGATAAGTGTGTGAGTCTGAGAGGGATTTATGTTGAATGAAATCATAATCAACTGATTCTCCTGTATTGTTCCAAAGCCAAGAACTTTTCAGCACTCCTCGTAGATACGATTAGTCAAATCAGTGCACCTTAAGCTATTTTTTCTTATTTCAACCAATGAGACAAAAAAAAGTTTCGTATGAGTCTATATCCTAAAAGATAAGACCTAATCCCCTGTCACTTTGAACACGGAAGTTTTTTTTGTTGTTTTTTTTTTCAAATTTTCGCTCGTATTCGTCAAAATGGATTCTAATGATACAAACAATACTGAAAGGTTTTCTTACTGAAACAGTGAAAGTTATCTATACAGCATTGAACTTCTCAAAAACTATATGCATTCTCTTAGGCAATTTTTATCTCAATTCCCATTCTAAGGATTTTTACTTAATATATATAATATTTGCATGAGTTTCTCCCACAAATATCCATACACAGTGGAGGCGCAACGGCCCAGTGGTTAGGGCAGCGGACTCACGGTCATTGGATCGCGGTTTCGATTCCCAGACCGGACGTTGTGAGTGTTTATTGAGCGAAAACACCCAAAGCTCCACGAGGCTCCAGCGGGGGATGGTAGCGAACCCTGCTGTACTCTTTCACCACAACTTTCTCTCACTTTTACTTCCTGTTTCTGTTGTGCCTGTAATTCAAACGGTCAGCCTTGTCACACTGTATCACGCTGAATATCCCCGAGAACTACGTTAAGGGTACACGTGTCTGTGGAGTGCTCAGCCACTTGCACGTTAATTTCACGAGCAGGCTGTTCCGTTGATCGGATCAACTGGAACCCTCGACGTCGTAAGCGTCGGAGTGCCAACAATCCATACACAAGCATTGTTAATACTTCATATTCTTGACACCCTTAATCCATTTTTGAATGGATTTTTCAAAGAAAAATGTTCCTGTCTAGCTTGGGAGATTTAGTTCGTACTTCACTGAGACCTGCAAAGCAAAAAAAACGAGTTTGATTCCTCAGTAATAAAGTGTTAATTATCATCAGTAGCAGCAGCATCTTTTAACGTTTATCTTTCACGCTGGCATGGATAGGACGGCTTGCGAGAATCTGACATTGACAAGGCTGTTTTGATTGATCTACAATATACAATACCATCAAGGTATAAGATTGAAAACTGTTGACCCATTCCTGTGGAACATAAGACAATATTTTTGCTGACTTTTCTGAACAATAGAATTATTGCATATTTTTTTCTCCCTTTTTCTTGATCTTAACTTGCATTTCTGATTGTGGCCTTTTCCTGTATTTCAAATAAACCTTAACCTACATTTCTGATCAGTTGTGATTTCGTCTTATATTGCAGGATGAAATCCAACCTTGTCCTATATTACATATAATTTCTAACCTTGTCCTACATTTTACATATACTCTAACCATGTCCTAAATTTTCCAAAATTTCTTTCATATTCTATATTTCAGATGAAATGAGCTTATTCTTATCCAGTATCTCCTTTTCAAGAAAGTGATCACCATATTTGTCTCAGAGAAACTTGAAACTTCATATAAGTCAGAAGTTATTCATCGTATATTTTACTAAAAGTTGAAATAAATACATAAAGCCACTTCAGTTCGTTTT
>NC_142943.1:21108901-21121401 GCF_046866305.1 Octopus bimaculoides
GTACGTGTCATGACTGTCGTTTTTTCTTAACTGTTTCTTTATTTTTTGTTTTTCTTTTACGTCCATTATCCAGTATCCCTTTTTTAAAAAAAAAAGATTATCTTCGGGAATGAGTTGAAAAAGAATGATTATTACTTCTAGCAAGCCGACACATCGCCCAGAGGCTCTCTTAAAGGTTCATGGTTTATACGTTGTTGTTGATTATGCTGCTGTTGTCGTTTGTACCTAGGGCAAACTTATGAACAAAGGCGTTCCAGACATGATCATTTCATTGTTTAGTATATCAAGGAGAACATTGTTCGATTTCTCCATCTTCTGTTCTTTAGGATTGATGTGATTTGAAGGAGATTTTGGTTGCTGTTTCTAGAAAATTGAGTGATCACATAGAGGCTTCCTCATTGGCCAAACTACATCATAAGTTTTCAAACAGGGATACAGAAGTTTCCAGTTTGGAGTAAGTGTGGAGGTGTGTGGAATATATGGATGTTTTCTGATTATCGAAATATTGATGAATTTGTGTAAGAGATCGTTCCAGATAATTGAAGTGATAAAAGATGGAAGTGGAGAGATGTAATAGAACAAAAATTGCATTAAATGAAGCAATAACGATGATGTACCAGAAGTTACATTTCAAAGTAAGTCGGCTGATCATGTTGGGAAGCCAGGATTCTTAGAGTTAATTTCCTGTCAAAGCTTGTATAAATTTCATCCATTTTCTCCCAATTTTTCTCGCTAATTTGTACAGATATTCTCGTGAAATATTTGTATAAGACATTTCACCATGAAGCTCCTGCTAGTTATTTTGTCGTCTGTTGTTGTTGCTACTCACGCAAGTAAGTGCTGCTTTGAAAGCATTTACCTGAACATCCTCATGACTAATCATTAGTTCATTTAATGTCTGTAGCTGTCAATGCTTGCATAACAAGTTAGATACGTCTTCGACAACCTCACCCATCACCATAGCAACTGTAAGAGATGTTTGTGTTATGGCAAACAACATTATGTGAAGTCGAGCGTATGTTGTTGCTATTATACTGGAGGTTTTACAGCTCGATGGTCTTCCCAATCTCCACAAGTCTACCAGTGCGAATGCATATCCTTATTTACACTCAGTTATCTTAAAATTAAGATATTTTAACAAAATATATTAAAACCATGTATCAAATCACTCCACGATCACATCGTGACTCCATGAATATACGTGTTTGCCATTATGAGACGGAACTACTTTACTTATAAAACATTGCCACCACCAAATCTCCAATTCCTGAATTGCCTGTTATCATTATGGATGTATACCTGTGGGTGGATGTCACTGCTCATTAAAAGTTATATTGCAGCTGTTCTTTATCCTTAGGTTGGCTTTGACCGGGAAAAACCTATAGTATCTTGTTAAATTCTTTCCAACCACTAGAATTTTCCGAAATAGCCAGTAAAATAATTTAAAATTTTCTATACTGTTGTGGTTTTGCATTCCGGTGACGAAAATCACTTTCATTTTCTCTAAAAAAAAATTAGTAATAAAAGAGTTGCAAGCATTTAGAATTAGATCATTTTTGCCATCATACCGAAAATCGGAAATCAACACACATACACGTGCGCGCGCGCGCACATACACACACACACAAGGATCAGACAACAAATATGAAATCTTTACGTGGTCTCTCGACCTGCCAGAAATAACAGCCAATCCTCCTTAAATTACACCATAACATCTAAAGGACAAGATATATAAAGTAGCTAGAGATAGACAATTTCTGAAATAAGATGGGATTGAAGTGGTTTGAATTCCATTGACCACAGTTCTTCTTGATCAAGAATTGTTCTCTGTCATTCATAACTATAATACCTATACTTCGTAATACGGTCCTAAATTCACAGTAACACTAAATTTGTTTCTTATATGTAATCAC
The DNA here is from genome assembly GCF_046866305.1 of Octopus bimaculoides. Classification (NCBI taxonomy): domain Eukaryota; kingdom Metazoa; phylum Mollusca; class Cephalopoda; order Octopoda; family Octopodidae; genus Octopus; species Octopus bimaculoides. The sequence goes on from NC_142943.1 coordinate 21,110,815, forward strand.
AAATACATTGTATGTATTATAGGCAGAGATACCCTTAATCATGGAGCTAAGGTACCTGATAATATATTACAAACATCGGTGTAAACATAAACACACATGCACACGCGCACAAACATATTTAATATTTGATATTTGATATTTGATATTAGAAACTCTGAAGGTGGCGAGCTGGCAGAATCGTTAGCACACCGGACAAAATGTTTAGCGGCATTTCGTCCGTCCTCACGTTCTGAGTTCATATTCCACTGGGGTCGACTTTACCTTTCATTCTTTCAGGGTCGATAAAATAAATACCAGTCGTACACTGGGTCGATGTAATCGACTACCTACCTCATCCGAAATTTCTGGCCTTGTGTCAAAATTTGAAATTTTTATCAGAAACACTGCCCCTAAACACGTTCAGTCCTTGTTTATTATTCACGAATGTAAGTAAATCTGATATATGGCTGGTTAGGATAATCTTAACCAAACAGATTTTTGATTTTGCCTTTAACTTTCTTTTATTTATAGCATTAAAATACAAAGAAACGCGGGTAGAGATAAAAAAGGAAAAGAAAGAAAAGAAAAAGGGTGGGGGTGAAGCAGCAGAAGATGCAGGGGAAGGAAGGGTCGATGGCCCACATACCCCAGAACAAATGGTGTACTCAACCACACCAGCAATACTCGCTGCAGCAGCCTCTCCACCTCACGGGGATCATTTCTCCAATGGGCTGTTGTTATCCCTATTTTGTCTAAGAGATTTTTTTCACAAAGATACATGTAACTTCTTTTAAAGGAACAAATTTCAAAAAATGTACTTTTATGAGAAGTGCAGGTTCAGACATTTCATTAATTGATGGTTTGATTACGTCAACAAATGATACAACCATTGTCATATTCCGTGCCACGATATGACAAATATCAGAATGACAATACAGAATAATTGAACAGAGGGTGATTGAATTTGTATGCGTTAAAATTTGCTGTTTTATAAAGCTTGCTTAGAAGCTGCGTAGTATTTACTACTTACCCTTTCTTTCCCCTTCTTTGTAGCTTTCTCTGTCACTCACTCTCACTCCTTTTTCTCTCTCTATCTGTCTATCTATCTGTCTGTATATCTATCTATCTGTCTATCTATCTATCTCTGTCTATTTCTCTATCTGTCTATCTATCTATCGCTCTCATTTTCTCCCTCTCCACATCTACTATTGCACCTTTCTGTTGCTCCCATCCCAACACGCTTTTTTCTTCTCACTTTCTTTCTTATCGCGATCGTTGTCTGGTCCACTCACTCTAAGCTTGCCTCTATCTTTCACTTTGTATTCCAATGAAAGTATCTTCCGTTTGCACGAACGTTCTTTTTGCTCAGTCAAAAGCCTGCATTCTTTTTCATCGAACTGGATTTCTCTGAATTTGTTCACCCATAATTTTCCGTTCCACTCGTATGTTTTTGCACCACCCTCCAACCAACCAACCACACCCACCACTACTTCTGCTTTAGAACTTAAAACTTTTAAGAACTTCCTCCCTTCCACTCCAGTCATGTTTACAGTCACTTCTCACCAGATGTGGGTGAGATGCACCAAAACTAACTTGATTTTGAATCCCAAATCTGACGAGAGATTTCCATATTCTTTTGTTCTTTTTCGTTAACTTTTTTTGTTGTTTTCGTCTTTCGTTTATATACAGTTATATATATATATATATGCAGAGGATATAATGTTATGGGAAACGGTTGACGGAAAACAACAAATAGACTTGGAAAGCTTCTCGTCAGCTGTATGATCCAAAATCAAGTTGGTTTTTGTGCATTTGAGCCACCGATCCACTCATCGAGAGAACGCCAGTAATTGCAAGTATCACTGGTGTGTGTGTGTGTGTGTGTGTGTGTGTGTGTGTGTGCGCGTGCGTTGTGTGTACATACGTGTGAGTGTACATATTTGTGTGTATGCGTGTGTGTGTATATGTGTGCATATGTATGTGTAAATATCTGTGTATACATATGTGTATGTACATATATGTGTATGTTCATGTGTGTATGTGTATGTGTGTACGTGCGTGTACAGGCAGATGTACAAACAGACTAAAATAGAAGTAAAAACATGCAGAGAGAATTAAAAGTATTTATTAACAGGTTGACTCAACCTCACATTAACCAGAGTTTCTGTGTTTCTGTTACCTGCGTTTGCGAAATCATATTTATAGATAGCTATATGTACACCTGTGTGCGTGCATATGTACATACATATGTAAGTATGTGAATGAGTGTGTGTTTGTGTATAGATAGATAGATAGGTAGATAGATAGATAGATAGATAGATAGATAGATAGATAGATAGATATAGACACAGACACACACTTACATACATATACGTACATACATACATACATGCATACATGCGTACGCGTGTGTATTTGTGTCTGTGTACGCGCGTGCGCACGCGTGTATGTGTGTGTGTGTGTGTGTGTGTGTGTGTGTGTATTGTATTTACATTATATGATATTTTGAATCACTTTTAATTTAGAATGAGTTGTTTTCTTTATCCTTTATTAATGTATTTCGTTTGGTATATTTTATCAAAATATTCTCATTTTAATGACAGTAAATATATTTCTATAAATTACGATGTAAATATATAGATTTCAGATAAATCTAATACGCATAAACGAAAACTATAAAAATTGTATGAAAACACAAGAAACCTATTATATTTTGAATTGTTTTTTTCTTATTTGGAATGAGTTTTTCTTTCTAGCCATTATTTAACGTATTTCCTTTGGCAAATTTTAGCAAAATATTCCCATTTTAATGATAGTAAATATATTTCTACAAATTACGAGACCATTTGCTGCTATCCGAAATAGCTCAGTTGAGAAATAATTATCCTAAAGTTCTAAAGGTCCTGGTCTAAATCTTAGCTTTAGCATGTTCATGCGATTCTATGTTGTTCTCGCATTTAATGTTTATCAAAATGTCTGTATTTGAATTTACTTAAGGATATTGTTGCAAAGGAAGCGTTTACCGGTCCCATACGTAGATATCGACGTATGGTCATCATCACATATCGGTGCATAATCATCATTATATGCATACTCACACATATATGTATGTATATGTACAGGGTGGTCCGAAAGTCTACCAAAAGGTAATGAGAACAATAGAAGAACAAGTAATACAGTAATCCAAAGCACAAACTGGATTTAGTTTACTCACTTTCATTGACACTGTCACACATCGAGAAGGTCTGTACGAACACCATCATTTTCGTGGCACAAAATGATGCGGTGCCATGTCTTGTGTGATATTTTTCGAAGCTGTGCTTTAGTGATTGTTGCAAAGGCTCTCCGAACGGCGACCTTCAACTGATGAGTATTCTGGTATTGTTCACTGCAAGAGCAACCGGCCTCCTCCCGCGTGTTATGAGAGTAAATTGAAACAATTGTAGGTAATGTTAATTAATTAAAATTAACTTATATCTATTATATCTCTCTATTTTCTTACTTAATTATATATATTAATAATAATAATATGACAACAAAAGAATGAATGAGACCTCGATATTATGTAAATAGAGGAATTTATCTATAAATATAATATAGGATAATGAGTTAGTTGTCATAATAAAACTCAGAGTTTCGGATGTCGGGGATGAAGCCTGCTCCGGCATCTCATCTGATGAGATGCCGGAGTTATCAGTTATAAAGACAAAAACAGCGTTTTTGTCTTAATAACTGATGAAATGCCGGAGCAGGCTTCAGCCCTGGCATGTATGTATGTATATATATGTATGTATGTATGTATGTATGTATAAAGGAAAATGGGGATTGAAATAAATACAGGCGAATACTTCAATAAGCAGTCCATGTAAACAAAATGCGCCAAAAGAGATTCCCAGTCAAGATCATAGTACCCCATATAGATTGTAAAATCCGTGTGAGAGGTGCATACTGAAAATCAGCAATTAATAGTTTAGTTGTATTAATCACAGAGAATATTTAGCAAAGAAATAAAGAATGAAGAATTATATTCATGCGGTACTTTATTCATTTAAGCACGTTTCAAATAATCTGGTGAACTGAATGCGTTATATATAGTGATTGGCATGCTTAATCGATCCATTAATTGATTGGTTTATCGACAAATTTACTAACAGTTGTCTCTCAAGAAATTCTTCTCAAAGAATTAAAAGTAGCTGTTAGATTTTATTTTAGAAGATATACAGAATCGAAGCTAGTAAAAGAGTCGAACTGAAAGTAAACATATATTGATTTCAAATTTTGGCTCAAGGCCAGTAATTTCGTGGTGGGGAGGGAATAAGTTGATTATATCGATTCGAGTACTCCACTAGTACTTATTTTATCGACCTCGAAAGGATAAAAGGCAAAGTCAACCTCGGCAGGATTTAGACTCGGAACATAACGACGAATGAAATTCCTCTAAGCATTTTTGCCCGGCGTGCAAACGCCTCTACCAGCTCACCGCCTTCTGAAAGCAGACATGTGTTGCTTCACTTAATTTAGTAGCCTATAGCGAGCTTATATTCTTGAGTGTAGCTCGCTAGAAGATGCAGAAGAATTAAATTATATGGCAAGATAATAGCAGTAGTGACTGCTTAATGTCAAAATAAATTCGTATTTAAGTGTATAAGTTTACGTAAGTGCAAATCAATTCACAAAAGAAAACAGAATGTACAGTAAAACATCGTCTATTTGGGATCGTTAGGAAAATTCAAATTTGCAATCTTTGAATTCAATTACATTTAGTAAAATATTTTTTATTAAAAAAAAACAAATAAATTAATTAATTAATCAAACTATAATTTAGCGGTTCGGCCAAAGTAACCGATAGAATAAGAAACAGACTTTAAAATGCGCCCTTCATCATTTGTCCTGATGTCATCTTTGCTCTTCCTCGATCGTAGAATCCTTCTACTTGGCTTGCTTATCAGTTCTTTATCCAACTCTCAACCTTCATACATGCGTATTACATGTCCGTACGAGTTTAGTCTTTTTTCTTGTGCACAACACCTGACGGTTCTTAAGCCTAGTTTTTATTTCAGCTCATTTATGTCCCATCATTCAATAAGCCTCAAAATAATCCTCAGTAAACCCCTCAATCCATTCATTATCCCTGTTAATCTCTAATTAGCTCTGTTTGTGTCATCAGATACGTGCAGGGGTCTACCTGTTCGTCCAAAATACTTCAGACGGTAAATAAGTAAAGAGTAAAAGAGGATAAAGTGTATTATCAGAAACAACACCGTCGTGTTTGTTGGTTTGTTGGTTTGTTATTATATTCCTAAATACTTTAGAAAAACACTTTTACTTTTATGATGACTGGTTGTTGGTATTTCAAGACGATAACATCATGCAGCCACCAAAGGTGAAAAGTCAGCATATCTACTCTTCAGATCAGGATCAGGAAATTTTTCTGCTGAAATAGAAATTCTGAGATAAATGACTTTGTGAATTACACAGATAACATCATCTATTTCATCCTCCGCAATTTTAATTGGTAATCGTGCAACAAATGATTTTTCTAATTCAGGTGTTACTTCTGCCTCTCCATAGATAAACTTTCTTAGTTACACCTTTCGTCAACAGATTTCTGATATTGTCAGTAATGTTGAAAGCAGGCAATTACCAACCAAGCTATCCAATGTCCAGACACTTCAACATGTAAAGACCTCTTAAGTATAAAATCAATCACAATAATGAAGAGGAAATGAAATAAAATGCTGCTTTATCTCATGATATTTCAGTCGTTTTATTGGTTGATTTTAGGCCGCAGCCTAAGTTTTATATTGTGATTTAAGTATGTTGGTTATAAGGAATTCTCTTGTAACGAAATATTTCCTGCTTGGACAAGTGTTGAATATTATCAAAGGACATTTTCTTGAGTTAGCACCATAAATGATTATTTTCCTTTGATCAGTTATGTTAGGCAACATAAGACTCTGTTCGCAATAAAATCTATTATTCCAAGCTTATTTATTCTTTGCAGATACAAAACTTACACTAGAATCCAAAATGTATTGTTTTTTATTACAGTTAAATGACTGTCTGGTGAAATCCGCAAATAAAAATTTCTTCAGAATATAAATCTTCACTGAATATTAAAACAGTCAACAAGAGACTCATCATGAGAGAGTTCGGTCATCATGAGATAGCTCGATTTGCTAGTAATAACAGCCAAATGTCCTTGATTTGCACCCTATCATCTTAAAACAACGAAAACATTGACAAAGTAATCTTTGATGTACAGACTGTCGAGATAATCACGTCTGGAATGCTTTTTATTATATATCAAATGTCCCTTGTCATCTTCATGAGGTTCAGCCAGCTGCTATTAACCTTCACCATTTGTCCCAATGTCTTCCTTGTTCTTCTTCGGTCGTAGATTCCTTCTACTTGGCTCACCACTTCTTTATCCAATTCTCAACATTCATACATACGCATCACAAACCCGTACCAGCTTAGTCTTATTTCTTAAGCACAATACCTGATGGTTCTTAAACTTAGTTTTTATTTCGGCTCATTTATGTTCCATCATTCAATACGCCTAAAATAATACTCACTAAAACTCTGAAGCCCTTCATTATCCCGGTTGATCCCTAATTAGTTATGTTTTTATCATCGGGTATGAAACAGTTGGGACAGTGTAGAAAACTATTTCCGTTGATTTCAAAGTGAAAACACAATTTTCGAAACTAGTTAGATCTTTCAGATTAGGAATCATAATTTCTCATTTGGGAAAGATCTAGAAAATTGCGTGTCTTCTCTCATTTGGGAGGGGCTTGGCTCACTAATATGTTTGTGGACAAATAAAAAAGAGAAAATACTTTAAATACATTAGTGCTCTTCAACTTCTAGTCAGGCCTAATCGAGCGGGTCCTTGATTAGATGTCTTCTAGCGATAACCATCCAGGGTTTTATAATCAGTTGAAGAAATTATTTCAGTATACATTATATTAATCTTTCAGTAGCGTCTTGTTATTACTTTCTTATATAAATGTTTCTTGTTAAAAATATTTATCGTTATATCAATATTTTCGTCTTTGCCAATTATTTACTCCTTGACATCATGCTGAATGAGAGAGCTGTTCCTGAGATGTTGGTGTAGGATTTTTTATCCTCATGTCTGGTCTGGTCTTGTTAGGCCGACATGAGCAAAGACATTCTAATCCTGTTCATTTCGTCATTTTGCATGTCTAAAACTACATTGTCGAATGTGTCCTTTTTTTATGGTGATATGATGTGCTTTAAAGGTAGTTGACAGTTATTTTTTGTAAAGACTTATTTGGCTATGATGTTTTAGTAGTGTTCTAACATATTATACATAAATATGGCTGGCATTTTTGCTAGTGATCGCGCAAATAGAAGCAGAATTTGTGAAGCTGGTGCTTTTTTGCAATAGCAAACTGACCTCATTATTCCTGTAGTTTTCTGTTGCAATATCAACCCCTCTTAATCTTCTATGATTTGTCAAAATAGTTCTTTTGTATATATTGTAAAGATATCACATATCATTAGTTAACTATCATCATCTTCTAGAAAGTAAACTTTACTGAAATACATTTGTTTCACTCAGGATGTCTTGAGTGTGTCTGATATTGCTAAACAAATGAGATGAGCTTAAATAAGAACTATATTCCATACACGAGTAACTAAACATAATTTTCTTGCAGTTCTATATTTAAGAGATGAGGAATTATTTACATTATTTACATTTGACGGATATTTGTCCTCATCTTGTTTGTTGTTAACACAACGTTTCGGCTGATATACCCTCCAGCCTTCGTCAGGTGTCTTGGGGAAATTTCGAACCTGGGTTCTCATTCCTAACGATGTTACTATTATTATATTATTATTATTATTATTATTATTAATCAGGTCGCTGCCGTGAATCGAACTCGGAATCTTGGGGTTAGTAGCCCGCGCTCTTAACCACTACGCCATATGCCCGTGGGCATATGTAAATAATGTAAATAATATAGTTTTCTTGGCCTTATGAAGTTTCTATGTTAGTTTTTCATGTCAAACGTACTTCCTACATGAGCAAAATGAAATTTTCTACACTATCCCCCATCAATTATCTGCATACTCGCTTTGGGGTGGGGGATTCGTCTTTGGAACATTTCAATTGATTTCCATTAAGATCACATACACTTCTACAATCAATTTTTGTTTAACTACTTTTTCTTCAGATTCGTTAGAATCCTTCTTTTTATATTTGTATTGATTTATTAGAATTAGCTCTTGGTTAGAACTTTGAACTGTCTACTTATAATAGCTTTCCATTTATTGAACAGGTTCCCAGTCACTTCATTGAACCATTTATCATTGTGCGGTCCTTTATATTTACCAATAGAATTTTCAACCTTTATGGTTTCTATCATCTTAAAGAATTATCAATTCTCTTCTCTTCCACATCTTCAGACTGAGTAAATAATGTCTAAAATTGGGTCACGGTTTGATTGTTCTTCAACTTATCTGTACTGGATGATTTCGTTGATTTTTGGAGCATTCTAGTCTTCGGAGAATTTCAATAGAATTTTAATACTAAGTAAATAACTTTAGATTCCGATTACTTTAAAAAGGCACCAAAAGTTACAACGTACTATTATCTTGGCAACAAAATATACAGATTTTTGAAAGAAATCGTAATATTCCTTTAATGCGATCGAATTTTTCTGAAGAACGAGAAAATTCAGCTACCAAAATCATAACAATGACAGCGATAATAAAGACCGTCATCATTTTGTGTGTGATAAATAAAAAAAAAGCAGGAACTTTATTCTGTTTAGTTAATGTATTGGTCATTAGAAATATTCTATTCAAATATTACTTGATCTTCCGTAAACAAGGAAATGGTGAGAAAATTACAAATCGTTTCACACAAAAACTAAGTTTAACTACTTATATAACTCACTGACACACCATCGATTACGATGACGAGGGTTCCAGTTGATCGGATCAGTGGAACAACTTGCTCAGGAAATTAACGTGAAGTGGCTGAGCACTCCACAGACACGGGTACCCTCAACGTAGTTCTCAGGGAGATTCAGCGTGACACAGAATGTGGCAAGTCTGGCCCTTTGAAATACAGATTCTACTCATTTTCGCCAGCTGAACAGACTGAAGCAACGTGAAATAAAGTATCTTGCTCAAGGACACATGTCGCCGGGAATTGAACTCACGACCTTACGGTCGTTAACCGAACGCCCCAACCACTGAATCATGCTCTTTCACACGACTTATATAATATACATAATAACTTTACATCATTAAGATTATACACGAATATGGAAATATTTGTTGCTGAACGATGTTTAGCAAAAACAAAAGCAGGGGCGACAGATATTATGGATGTTGTATACCAGTTGATAGCAACCACTGTCTCAGTCTAATCCCAATAAAACCCCTTCTACAGGAAAGCGTACTGCATTCCAGCCACTCGTATACAGTTTTCCAGTAGTGTTTCATAACGCTTGTCTTTCCTAGTCTGGGTTGCATCTAAATTGTGGCACAGTTAATTCAACAAGGTGTATCATCTTATGTTCCTCACACCACATTCTAAAAGGGCGTTCACATCCTACAAGACCTCCTGCTACCACCCATACTTCACTCCATTCTCGTCATTCACAGATTTCTTCTGTTTTAGGTAACCACGTTGACCTTGACGGACAGACGAGAGAAAGCGTTTCCTGTCATCCCTCTGCGATTTCTCGTCACCATTGATTGCTTCCATCTGCTTCTTAACGGCACAATAGAGAATTTTGAGGACCTCACTGTGCCTCCATGTACACCTTTCCAAATCCATTGAGCAGTTTGATAGAATATGTTTTAGTATGCCAACTTTTCCGCATCTACATTTGTCGCCGTTCGCTATTTTCCATCTCATCAGAAGGCAGTACATCTGGGGCCAGGTTTGTAGGGTGGAGCAAAGGGGGCAATCGCCCTGGGCATCTGATAGATATTGGGGGCTCCTTGTTACGAAAGGTATGTAGCACTCAATACAGGAAGGTTCCTCCTCTCCCAACAATCAGGCATGGAAAGGCTCTCTTTCAATATACAGAAGTCTTGACTTCTTTAAAAATGTAATGGATTCTCTTTTATGATAAATAACCATAGAGTTTGCCACCTTAGAGACACCAATTAATTCAATTAAAAAAATTACTCAGTCCCAAAGCAGTTACAATTCTCAAGGGAATTGTGACTGCTTTTGGAACAACAGAGAAAAGAAAAACAACAGAACACTCCTGGAAATGTATGTATCTGTGAGTGCATGTATGTGTGTATGTGTGTGTTTGTGTGTGTGTGTGTATGTGTGTGTAAGTGTATAAGTATGAATGTATATAATGATAAAGAGATTGATAGGAAAAAGTTATTGTCTCTAGGTCAAATTCTTTCTTTCAATGCGTGACTGATCAATGACCTTGGCTTGATCGATTGCAGTTAAAGGCACACACACACGCACGCTCACACACTCATAGACACACACACACACGCACACACACTCACATATTTCTACTTTTAAACTTAATTATTTCAGTGAGGCATTGAAAACAGTGAGGCATTGAAAAAAATGTTTTACATGACACATTC